>NW_027514875.1:0-112352 GCF_048772815.1 Callospermophilus lateralis
TCTAGATTGGGTGAAAAAATAATTGCCGAGATTTCAGAAAACCAGTAGTTTTTTGGAAGCTTGGCACACCTTTCCAATGAATGTGTTTTACGCAGTCTCTGCTTGTGGCTATTTCACGTGGAAACAAACCACAAAGACAGAACCTAGAACAACTTTATTTTGTCAAATTTCAAGGAGCTAGCACAAACCGTGTTTGATTTAGACTTCCAAACACATCTATCTATATAGGAGGAAATAGAGTGAAACCTAAAAATTCTAAGTGTTACTGGAAACCAACACTTCAAGCAAAAAGAGTGAAAGTTGGGCAGCTAAGTGGACTTATTGAACTAATCATTACCACATAGAATCATCTAGATTGGTTGAAAAAATATCTGCTGAGATTTCAGACAACCAGCATTTTTTTGGAAGCTGGGCACACCTTTGAAATGAAAGTGTGTTTAGGCAGTCTCTGCTAGGGATAATTCAAGAGGAAACAAACCACAAAGACAGAACTTAGAGCTACTTTATTTTGTCAAGTTTCAAGGAGCTATTACAAACCGTGTTTGATTTGGACTTCCATACACATCTATCTATATAGGAAGAAATAGAGTGAAACCTAAAAACTCAAAATGTTACTGGAAGCGAATGCTTCATCCTAGAAGAGTGAATATTGGGCAGCTAAGTGGACTTAGTGAACTGATCTTTACCACAGAGATCATCAAGGTCCCATGAAAAATAATTTGCTGAGTATTCAGAAAACCAGTAGTTTTTTGGAAGCTTGGAACACCTTTCCAATAAATGTGTTTTGCGCAGTCTTTGCTTGTGGCTATTTCAGAGGAAACAAACCACAAAGACAGAACTTAGAACTACTTTATTTTGTCAAGTTTCAAGGAGCTAGCACAAACCGTGGTTGATTTAGACTTAAAAAACACATCTATCTATATAGGAGGAAATAGAGTGAAACCTAAAAACTCAAACTGTTACTGGTAATGAACGCTTCATATTAGAAGAGTGAAAATTGGGCAGCTAAGTGGACTTAGTGAACTGATGATTACCACAGAGATCATCAAGGTCGGATGAAAAAAAATTTTCCGAGTATTCAGAAAACCAGTAGTTTTTGGAAGCTTGGCACACCTTTCCAATGAATGTGTCTTACGCAGTCTTTGCTTGTGGCTATTTCACGTGGAAAGAAACCACAAAGACAAAACTTAGAAAAACTTTATTTTGTCAAATTTCAAGGAGCTAGCACAAACCGTGTTTGATTTAGACTTCCAAACATATCTATCTATATAGGAGGAAATAGAGTGAAACCTAAAAACTCAAACTGTTACTGGAAACGAATGCTTCATCCTAGAAGAGTGAATATTGGGCAGCTAAGAGGACTTAGTGAACTGATGATTACCACAGAGATCATCAAGATCGGAAGAAAAAAAATTTGCCGAGTATTCAGAAAACCATTAGTTTTTTGGAAGCTTGGCATACTTTCCAATGAATGTGTTTTACGCAGTCTTTGCTTGTGGCTATTTCAAGAGGAAACAAACCACAAAGACAGAACTTAGAACTACTTTATTTTGTCAAATTTCAGGGAGCTAGCACAAACCGTGTTTGATTTAGATTTCCAAACAAATCTATCTATATAGGAGGAAATAGAGTGAAACCTACAAATTCTAAGTGTTACTGGAAACGAAAGCTTCAAGCAAGGAGAGTGAAATTGGGCAGCTAAGTGGACTTAGTGAACTGATCATTACCACAGAGAATCATCTAGATTGGGTTTTAAAAATACTTGCAGAGATTTCAGAAAACCAGGGGTTTTTCAAAGCTTCGCAAACCTTTGAAATGAAAGCGTCCTTCGACAGTCTCTGTTGGGGTACTTCAAGACGAAACAAACCATAGAGATAGAACTTAGAACTACTTTATTTTGTCAAGTTTCAAGGAGCTAGCACAAACCGTGTTTGATTTAGACTTCCAAACACATCTATCTATATAGGAGGAAATAGAGTGAAACCTAAAAATTCTAAGTGTTACTGGAAACGAAAGCTTCAAGCAGGGAGAGTGAAAATTGGGCAGCTAAGTGGACTTAGTGAACTGATCATTACCACAGAGAATCATCTAGATTGGGTGAAAAATATTTGCCGAGATTTCAGAAAACCAGTAGCTTTTTGGAAGCTTGGAACACCTTTCCAATGAATGTATTTTACGCAGTCTTTGTTTGTGGCTATTTCAAGAGCAAACAAACCACAAAGACAGAACTTAGAACAACTTTATTTTGTCAAGTATCAAGGAGCTACACAAACCGTGTTTGATTTAGACTTCCAAACACATCTATCTATATAGGAGGAAATAGAGTGAAACCTAAAAACTCAAACTGTTACTGGTAATGAACGCTTCATCCTAAAAGAGTGAATATTGTCAGCTAAGTGGACTTAGTGAACTGATCATTACCACAGAGATCATCAAGGTCGGATGAAAAAAAATTTGCCGAGTATTCAGAAAACCAGTAGTTTTTTGGAAGCTTGGCACACCTTTCCAATGAATGTGTTTTACGCAGTCTTTGCTTGTGCCTATTTCAAGAGGAAACAAACCACAAAGACAGAACTTAGAATTACTTTATTTTCTCAAATTTCAAGGAGCTAGCACAAACCGTGTTTGATTTAGACTCCCAAAGACATCTACCTATATAGGAGGAAATAGAGTGAAAAATGAAAATTCTAAGTGTTACTGGAAACAAACCCTTCAAGCAAGAAGAGTGAAAATTGGGCAGCTAAGTGGACTTAGTGAACTGATCATTACCACAGAGAATCATCTAGATTTGGTGAAAAAATATTTGCCGAGATTTCAGAAATCCAGTAGTTTTTGGAAGCTGGGCACACCTTTGACATGAAAGTGTCTTTAGGCAGTCTCTGCTTGGGGTAATTCAAGAGGAAACAAACCACAAAGAGAGAACTTAGAACTAATTTATTTTGTCAAGTTTCAAGCAGCTAGCACAAACCGTGTTTGATTTAGACTTCCAAACACATCTATCTATATAGGAGGAAATAGAGTAAAACCTAAAAACTCAGACTGTTACTGGTAACGAACGCTTCATCCTAGAAGAGTGAAAATTGGGCAGCTAAGTGGACTTAGTGAACTGATCATTACCACAGAGATCATCAAGTTCGGATGAAAAAAAATTTGCCTAGTATTCAGAAAACCAGTAGTTATTTGGAAGCTTGGCACACCTTTCCAATGAATGTGTTTTGGGCAGTCCTTGCTTGTGCCTATTTCAAGAGGAAACAAACAGCAAAGACAGAACTTAGAATTACTTTATTTTGTCACGTTTCAAGGAGCTAGCACAAACCGTGTTTGATTTAGACTTCCAAACACATCTATTTATATAGGAGGAAATAGAGTGAAACCTAAAAACTGAAACTGTTACTGGTAACGAACGCTTCATCCTAGAAGAGTGAAAATTGGGCAGCTAAGTGGACTTAGTGAACCGATCACTACCACAGAGATCATCAAGGTCGGATGAAGAAAAATTTGCCCAGTATTCAGAAAACCAGTAGCTTTTTGGAAGCTTGGAACACCTTTCCAATGAATGTGTTTTACGCAGTCTTTGCTTGTGGCTATTTCAAGAGCAAACAAAGCACAAAGACAGAACTTAGAACTACTTTATTTTGTCAAGTTTCAAGGAGCTAGCACAAACCGTGTTTGATTTAGACTTCCAAACACATCTATCTATATAGGAGGAAGTAGAGTGAAACCTAAAAATTCTGTGTTACTAGTAACGAACGCTTCATCCTAGAAGAGTGAATATTGGGCAGCTAAGTGGACTTAGTGAACTGATCATTACCACAGAGATCATCAAGGTCGGATAAAAAAAAATTTGCCGAGTATTCAGAAAACCATTAGTTTTTTGGAAGCTTGGCACACCTTTCCAATGAATGTGTATTACGCAGTCTTTGCTTGTGCCTATTTCAAGAGGAAACAAAGCACAAAGAAGGAACTTAGAACTACTTTATTTTGTCAAGTTTCAAGGAGCTAGCACAAACCATGTTTGATTTAGACTTCCAAACACATCTATCTACATAATAGTAAATAGAGTGAAACCTAAAAACTCAAATTGTGACTGGTAATTAACGCTTCATCCTAGAAGAGTGAATATTGTGCAGCTAAGTGGACTTAGTGAACTGATCATTACCACAGAGAATATCAAGGTCGGATGAAAAAAAATTTGCCGAGTATTCAGAAAACCAGTAGTTTTTTGGAAGCTGGGCACACCTTTGACATGAAAGTGTCTTTCGGCAGTCTCTGCTTGGGGTAATTCAAGAGGAAACAAACCACAACGACAGAACTTAGAACTACTTTATTTTGTCAAGTTTCAAGCAGCTAGAACAAACCGTGTTTGATTTAGACTTCCAAACACATCTATCTATACAGGAGGAAATAGAGTGAAACCTAAAGACTGAAACTGTTACTGGTAACGAACGCTTCATCCTAGAATAATGAATATTGGGCAGCTAAGTGGACTTTAGTGAACTGATCATTACCACAGAGATCATCAAGTTCGGATGAAAAAAAATTTGCCGAGTATTCAGAAAACCATAGTTTTTGTAAGCTTGGCACACCTTTCCAATGAATGTGTATTACGCAGTCTTTGCTTGTGGCTATTTCAAGAAGAAACAAACCACAAAGACAGAACTTAGAACAACGATATTTTGTCACGTTTCAAGGAGCTAGCACAAACCTTGTTTGACTTAGAATTCCAAACACATCTATTTAAATAGGAGGAAATAGAGTGAAACCTAAAAACTCAAACTGTTACTGGTAACGAACACTTCATTCTAGAAGAGTTAAAATTGGGCATCTAAGTGGACTTAGTGAACTGATCATTACCACAGATATCATCAATGTCGGATGAAAAAAAATTTGCCGAGTATTCAGAAAACCAGTAGTTTTTTGGAAGCTGGCACACCTTTCCAATGAATGTGTTTTACACAGTCTTTGCTTGTGCCTATTTCAAAAGGAAATAAACCACAAAGACAGAACTTAGAATTACTTTATTTTCTCAAATTTCAAGGAGCTAGCACAAACCGTGTTTGATTTAGACTTCAAAGACATCTATCTATATAGGAGGAAATAGAGTGAAACCTGAAAATTCTAAGTGTTACTAGAAACGAACCCTTCAAGCAAGAAGAGTGAAAATTGGGCAGCTAAGTGGACTTAGTGAACTGATCATTACCACAGAGAATCATCTAGATTGGGTGAAAAAGTATTTGCCGAGATTTCAGAAATCCAGTAGTTTTTTGGAAGCTGGGCACACCTTTGACATGAAAGTGTCTTTAGGCAGTCTCTGCTTGGGGTAATTCAAGAGGAAACAAACCACAAAGAGAGAACTTAGAACTACTTTATTTTGTCAAGTTTCAAGCAGCTAGCACAAACCGTGTTTGATTTAGACTTCCAAACACATCTATTTATATAGGAGGAAATAGAGTGAAACCTAAAAACTCAAACTGTTACTGGTAATGAACGCTTCATCCTAGAAGAGTGAAAATTGGGCAGCTAAGTGGACTTAGTGAACTGATCATTACCACAGAGATCATCAAGTTCGGATGAAAAAAAATTTGCCTAGTATTCAGAAAACCAGTAGTTTTTTGGAAGCTTGGCACACCTTTCCAATGAATGTGTTTTGGGCAGTCTTTGCTTGTGCCTATTTCAAGAGGAAACAAACAGCAAAGCAGAACTTAGAAATACTTTATTTTGTCACGTATCAAGGAGCTAGCACAAACCGTGTTTGATTTAGACTTCCAAACACATCTATTTATATAGGAGGAAATAGAATGAAACCTAAAAACTGAAACTGTTACTGGTAATGAACGCTTCATCCTAGAAGAGTGAAAATTGGGCAGCTAAGTGGACTTAGTGAACCGATCACTACCACAGAGATCATCAAGGTCGGATGAAGAAAAATTTGCCCAGTATTCAGAAAACCAGTAGCTTTTTGGAAGCTTGGAACACCTTTCCAACGAATGTGTTTTACGCAGTCTTTGCTTGTGGCTATTTCAAGAGCAAACAAACCACAAAGACAGAACTTAGAACAACTTTATTTTGTCAAGTTTCAAGGAGCTATCACAAGCCGTGTTTGATTTAGACTTCCAAACACATCTATCTATATAGGAGGAAATAGAGTGAAACCTAAAAATTCTAAGTGTTACTGGTAACGAACGCTTCATCCTAGTAGAGTGAATATTGGGCAGCTAAGTGGAATTAGTGAACTGATCATTACCACAGAGAATCATCTAGTTTGGGTGAAAAAATATTTGCCGAGATTTCATAAAATTAGGAGTTTTTTGGAACCTTGGCACACCTTTCCAATGAATGTGTTTTACGCAGTCTCTGCTTGTGGTTATTTCACGTGGAAACAAACACCAAAGACAGAACTTAGAACAACTTTATTTTGTCAAATTTCAAGGAGCTAGCACAAACCGTGTTTGATTTAGACTTCCAAACACATCTATCTATATAGGAGGAAATAGAGAAACCTAAAAACTCAAACTGTTACTGGAAACGAATACTTCATCCTAGAAGAGTGAATATTGGGCAGCTAAGTGGACTTTAGTGAACTTATCATTACCACAGAGATCACCAATTTCAGATGAAAAATAATTTGCCTAGTATTCAGAAAAACAGTAGTTTTTTGAAAGCTTGGCACACCTTTCCAATGAATGTGTTTTACGCATTCTTTGCTTGTGGCTATTTCAAGAGGAAACAAACCACAAAGACAGAACTTAGAAGAACGTTATTTTGTCACGTTTCAAGGAGCTAGCACAAACCGTGTTTGATTTAGACTTCCAAACACATCTATCTATATAGGAGGAAATAGAGTGAAACCTAAAAACTCAAACTGTTACTGGTATCGAACGCTTCATCCTAGAAGAGAGAATATTGGGCAGCTAAGTGGACTTAGTGAACTGATCATTACCACAGAGATCATCAAGGTCGGATGAAAAAAATTTGCCGAGTATTCAGAAAACCAGTAGTGTTTTGGAACCTTTGCACACCTTTCCAATGAATGTGTTTTACCCAGTCTTTGCTTGTGGCTATTTCAAGAGGAAACAAACCACAAAGACAGAACATAGAACTACTTTATTTTGTCAGTTTCAAGCAGCTCGCACAAACCAGTTTGATTTAGACTCCAACACATCTATCTATATAGGAGGAAATAGAGTGAAACCTAAAAATTCTAAGTGTTACTGGACACGAACGCTTCAATCAAAAAGAGTGAAAATTGGGCAGCTAAGTGGACTTAGTGAACTGATCATTACCACAGAGAATCATGAAGATTGGGTGAAAAAATATTAGCCGAGATTTCAGAAAACCAGTAGTTTTTTGGAAGCTTGGCACACCTTTCTAATGAATGTGTTTTACGCAGTCTATGCTTGTGGCTATTTCACGTGGAAACAAAACCCATAGAAAGAATTTAGAACAATTTTATTTTGTCAAGTTTCAAGGAGCTAGCACAAACAGTGTTTGATTTAGACTTCCAAACACATCTATCTATATAGGAGGAAATAGAGTGAAAACTAAAAACTCAAACTGTTACTGGAAACGAATGCTTCATCCTCGAATATTGAATATTTGGCAGCTAAGTGGACTTAGTGAACTGATCATTACCACAGTGATCATCAATGTCGGATGAAAAATAATATGCCGTGTATTCAGAAAACCAGTAGTTTTTTGGAAGCTTGGCACACCTTTCCAATGAATGTATTTTACGCAGTCTTTGCTTGTGGCTATTTCAAGAGCAAACAAACCACAAAGACAGAACTTAGAACAACTTTATTTTGTCAAATTTCAAGGAGCTAGCACGAACCGTGTTTGATTTAGACTTCCAAACACATCTATCTATATAGGAGGAAATAGAGTGAAACCTAAAAACTCAAACTGTTACTGGAAATGAATACTTCATCCTCGAAGAGTGAATATTTGGCAGCTAAGTGGACTTTAGTGAACTGATCATTACCACAGAGATCATCAAGTTCAGATGAAAAATAATTTGCCTAGTATTCAGAAAAACAGTAGTTTTTTGAAAGCTTGGCACACCTTTCCAATGAATGTGTTTTACGCATTCTTTGCTTGTGGCTATTTCAAGAGGAAACAAACCACAAAGACAAAACTTAGAACAACGTTATTTTGTCACGTTTCAAGGAGCTAGCACAAACCGTGTTTGATTTAGACTTCCAAACACATCTATCTATATAGGAGGAAATAGAGTGAAACCTAAAAACTCAAACTGTTAGTTGTATCGAACGCTTCATCCTAGAAGAGAGAATATTGGGCAGCTAAGTGGACTTAGTGAACTGATCATTACCACAGAGATCATCAAGGTCGGATGAAAAAAATTTGCCGAGTATTCAGAAAACCAGTAGTGTTTTGGAAGCTTTGCACACCTTTCCAATGAATGTGTTTTACCCAGTCTTTGCTTGTGATTATTTCAAGAGGAAACAAACCACAAAGACAGAACTTAGAACTACTTTATTTTGTCAGTTTCATGCAGCTCGCACAAACCGTGTTTGATTTAGACTTCCAAACACATCTATCTATATAGGAGGAAATAGAGTGAAACCTAAAAATTCTAAGTGTTACTGGACACGAACGCTTCAATCAAGGAGAGTGAAAATCGTGCAGCTAAGTGGACTTAGTGAACTGATCATTACCACAGAGAATCATCTAGATTGTGTGAAAAAATATTTGCAGAGATTTCAGAAAACCAGCAGTTTTTTGGAAGCTTGGCACACCTTTCTAATGAATGTGTTTTACGCAGTCTCTGCTTGTGGCTATTTCACGTGGAAAAAAACCCAAAGAAAGAATTTAGAACAATTTTATTTTGTCAAGTTTCAAGGAGCTAGCACAAACCGTGTTTGATTTAGACTTCCAAACACATCTATCTATATAGGAGGAAATAGAGTGAAACCTAAAAACTCAAACTGTTACTGGAAACGAATGCTTCATCCTCGAATAGTGAATATTGGGCAGCTAAGTGGACTTAGTGAACTGATCATTACCACAGAGGTCATCAATGTCGGATGAAAAAAAATATGCCGTGTATTCAGAAAACCAGTAGTTTTTTGGAAACTTGGCACAGCTTTCCAATGAATGTGTATTAAGGAGTCTTTGCTTGTGCCTATTTCAAGAGGAAACAAACCACAAAGACAGAACTTAGAACTACTTTATTTTGTCAAGTTTCAAGGAGCTAGCACAAACCGTGTTAGATTTAGACTTCCAAACACATCTATCTATATAGGAGGAAATAGATTGAAACCTAAAAACTCAAACTGTTACTGGTATCCAACGCTTCATCCTAGAAGAGTGAATATTGGGCAGCTAAGTGGACTTAGTGAACTGATCATTACCACAGAGAATCGTCTAGATTGGGTGAAAAAATATTTGCCGAGATTTCAGAAAACCAGTAGCTTTTTGGAAGCTTGGAACACCTTTCCAATGAATGTATTTTACGCAGTCTTTGCTTATGGCTATTTCAAGAGCAAACAAACCACAAAGACAGAACTTAGAACAACTTTATTTTGTCAAGTATCAAGGAGCTAGCACAAACCGTGTTTGATTTAGACTTCCAAACACATCTATCTATATAGGAGCAAATAGAGTGAAACCTAAAAACTCAAACTGTTACTGGTAACGAACGCTTCATTCTAGAAGAGTGAATATTGGGCAGCTAAGTGGACTTAGTGAACTGATCATTACCACAGAGATCATCAAGGGCGGATGAAAAAAAATTTGCCGAGTATTCAGAAAACCAGTAGTTTTTTCTAAGCTTGGCACACCTTTACAATGAATGTGTTTTACACAGTCTTTGCTTGTGCCTATTTCAAGAGGAAACAAACCACAAAGACAGAACTTAGAATTACTTTATTTTGTCAAATTTCAAGGAGCTAGCACAAACCGTGTTTGATTTAGACTTCCAAACACATCTATCTATATTGGAGGAAATAGAGTGAAATCTAAAAACTCAAACTGTTACTGGTAACGAAGGCTTCATCCTACAAGAGTGAATATTGGGCAGCTAAGTGGACTTAGTGAACTGATAATTACCACAGAGATCATCAAGGTCGGATGAAAAAAAATTTGCCGAGTATTCAGAAAACCAGTACTTTTTTGGAAGCTTGGCACACCTTTACAATGAATGTGTTTTACGCAGTCTTTGCTTGTGCCTATTTCAAGAGGAAACAAACCACAAAGACAGAACTTAGAATTACTTTATTTTCTCAAATTTCAAGGAGCTAGCACAAATCGTGTTTGATTTAGACTTCCAAAGACATCTATCTATATAGGAGGAAATAGAGTGAAACCTGAAAATTCTAAGTGTTACTAGAAACGAACCCTTCAAGCAAGAAGAGTGAAAATTGGGCAGCTAACTGGACTTAGTGAACTGATCATTACCACAGAGAATCATCTAGATTGGGTGAAAAAATATTTGCCGAGATTTCAGAAATCCAGTAGTTTTTTGGAACCTGGGCACACCTTTGACATGAAAGTGTCTTTAGGCAGTCTCTGCTTGGGGTAATTCAAGAGGAAACAAACCACAAAGAGAGAACTTAGAACTACTTAATTTTGTCAAGTTTCAAGCAGCTAGCACAAACCGTGTTTGATTTAGACTTCCAAACACATCTATCTATATAGGAGGAAATAGAGTAACAAATAAAAACTCAAACTGTTACTGGTAACGAACGCTTCATCCTAGAAGAGTGAAAATTGGGCAGCTAAGTGGACTTAGTGAACTGATCATTACCACAGAGATCATCAAGTTCGGATGAAAAAAAATTTGCCTAGTATTCAGAAAACCAGTAGTTATTTGGAAGCTTGGCACACCTTTCCAATGAATGTGTTTTGGGCAGTCCTTGCTTGTGCCTATTTCAAGAGGAAACAAACAGCAAAGACAGAACTTAGAATTACTTTATTTTGTCACGTTTCAAGGAGCTAGCACAAACCGTGTTTGATTTAGACTTCCAAACACATCTATTTATATAGGAGGAAATAGAGTGAAACCTAAAAACTGAAACTGTTACTGGTAACGAACGCTTCATCCTAGAAGAGTGAAAATTGGGCAGCTAAGTGGACTTAGTGAACTGATCATTACCACAGAGAATCGTCTAGATTGGGTGAAAAAATATTTGCCGAGATTTCAGAAAACCAGTAGCTTTTTGGAAGCTTGGAACACCTTTCCAATGAATGTATTTTACGCAGTCTTTGCTTATGGCTATTTCAAGAGCAAACAAACCACAAAGACAGAACTTAGAACAACTTTATTTTGTCAAGTATCAAGGAGCTAGCACAAACCGTGTTTGATTTAGACTTCCAAACACATCTATCTATATAGGAGCAAATAGAGTGAAACCTAAAAACTCAAACTGTTACTGGTAACGAACGCTTCATTCTAGAAGAGTGAATATTGGGCAGCTAAGTGGACTTAGTGAACTGATAATTACCACAGAGATCATCAAGGTCGGATGAAAAAAAATTTGCCGAGTATTCAGAAAACCAGTAGTTTTTTGGAAGCTTGGCACACCTTTACCATGAATGTGTTTTACGCAGTCTTTGCTTGTGCCTATTTCAAGAGGAAACAAACCACAAAGACAGAACTTAGAATTACTTTATTTTCTCAAATTTCAAGGAGCTCGCACAAACCGTGTTTGATTTAGACATCCAAAGACATCTATCTATATAGGAGGAAATAGAGTGAAACCTGAAAATTCTAAGTGTTACTAGAAACGAACCCTTCAAGCAAGAAGAGTGAAAATTGGGCAGCTAAGTGGACTTAGTGAACTGATCATTACCACAGAGAATCATCTAGATTGGGTGAAAAAATATTTGCCGAGATTTCAGAAATCCAGTAGTTTTTTGGAAGCTGGGCACACCTTTGACATGAAAGTGTCTTTAGGCAGTCTCTGCTTGGGGTAATTCAAGAGGAAACAAACCACAAAGAGAGAACTTAGAACTATTTTATTTTGTCAAGTTTCAAGCAGCTAGCACAAACCGTGTTTGATTTAGACTTCCAAACACATCTATTTATATAGGAGGAAATAGAGTGAAACCTAAAAACTCAAACTGTTACTGGTAATGAACGCTTCATCCTAGAAGAGTGAAAATTGGGCAGCTAAGTGGACTTAGTGAACTGATCATTACCACAGAGATCATCAAGTTCGGATGAAAAAAAATTTGCCTAGTATTCAGAAAACCAGTAGTTTTTTGGAAGCTTGGCACACCTTTCCAATGAATGTGTTTTGGGCAGTCTTTGCTTGTGCCTATTTCAAGAGGAAACAAACAGCAAAGACAGAACTTAGAATTACTTTATTTTGTCACGTTTCAAGGAGCTAGCACAAACCGTGTTTGATTTAGACTTCCAAACACATCTATTTATATAGGAGGAAATAGAATGAAACCTAAAAACTGAAACTGTTACTGGTAACGAACGCTTCATCCTAGAAGAGTGAAAATTGGGCAGCTAAGTGGACTTAGTGAACCGATCACTACCACAGACATCATCAAGGTCGGATGAAGAAAAATTTGCCCAGTATTCAGAAAACCAGTAGCTTTTTGGAAGCTTGGAACACCTTTCCAAGGAATGTGTTTTACGCAGTCTTTGCTTGTGGCTATTTCAAGAGCAAACAAACCACAAAGACAGAACTTAGAACAACTTTATTTTCTCAAGTTTCAAGGAGCTAGCACAAACCGTGTTTGATTTAGACTTCCAAACACATCTATCTATATAGGAGGAAATAGAGTGAAACCTAAAAATTCTAAGTGTTCCTGGTAACGAACGCTTCATCCTAGAAGAGTGAATATTGGGCAGCTAAGTGAAATTAGTGAAATGATCATTACCACAGAGATCATCAAGGTCGGATAAAAAAAAAATTTGCCGAGTATTCAGAAAACCAGTAGTTTTTTGGAAGCTTGGCACACCTTTCCAATGAATGTGTATCACGCAGTCTTTGCTTGTGCCTATTTCAAGAGGAAACAAAGCACAAAGAAGGAACTTAGAACTACTTTATTTTGTCAAGTTTCAAGGAGCTAGCACAAACCATGTTTGATTTAGACATCCAAACACGTCTATCTACATAGGAGGAAATAGAGTGAAACCTAAAAACTCAAATTGTTACTAGTAACGAACGCTTCATCCTAGAAGAGTGAATATTGGGCAGCTAAGTGGACTTAGTGAACTGATCATTACCACAGAGAATATCAAGGTCGGATGAAAAAAAATTTGCCGAGTATTCAGAAAACCAGTAGTTTTTTGGAAGCTCGGCAAACCTTTGACATGAAAGTGTCTTTCGGCAGTCTCTGCTTGGGGTAATTCAAGAGGAAACAAACCACAACGACAGAACTTAGAACTACTTTATTTTGTCAAGTTTCAAGCAGCTAGAACAAACCGTGTTTGATTTAGACTTCCAAACACATCTATCTATACAGGATGAAATAGAGTGAAACCTAAAAACTGACACTGTTACTGGTAATGAACGCTTCATCCTAGAACAGTGAATATTGGGCAGCTAAGTGGACTTTAGTGAACTGATCATTACCACAGAGATCATCAAGTTCAGATGAAAAAAAATTTGCCGAGTATTCAGAAAACTAGTAGTTTTTGTAAGCTTGGCACACCTTTCCAATGAATGTGTATTACGCAGTCTTTGCTTGTGGCTATTTCAAGAAGAAACAAACCACAAAGACAGAACTTAGAACAACGATATTTTGTCACGTTTCAAGGAGCTAGCACAAACCTTGTTTGATTTAGAATTCCAAACACATCTATTTAAATAGGAGGAAATAGAGTGAAACCTAAAAACTCAAACTGTTACTGGTAACGAACACTTCATTCTAGAAGAGTTGAAATTGGGCAGCTAAGTGGACTTAGTGAACTGATCATTACCACAGATATCATCAATGTCGGATGAAAAAAAATTTGCCGAGTATTCAGAAAACCAGTAGTTTTTTGGAAGCTGGCACACCTTTCCAATGAATGTGTTTTACACAGTCTTTGCTTGTGCCTATTTCAAAAGGAAATAAACCACAAAGACAGAACTTAGAATTACTTTATTTTGTCAAGTTTCAATGAGCTAGCACAAACCGTGTTTGATTTAGACTTCCAAACACATCTATCTATATAGGAGGAAATAGAGTGAAACCTAAAAATTCTAAGTGTTACTGGAAACGAACGCTTCAAGCAGGAAGAGTGAAAATTGGGCAGCTAAGTGGACTTAGTGAAGTGATCATTACCCCAGAGAATCATCTAGACTGGGTAAAAAATATTTGCCAAGATTTCAGAAAACCAGTAGTTTTTTGGAAGCTGGGCACACCTTTGAAATGAAAGTGTCTTTCGGCACTTTCTGCTTGGGGTAATTCAAGAGGAAACAAACCACAAAGACAGTACTTAAAACTACTTTATTTTGTCAAGCTTCAAAAAGCTAGCACAAACCGTGTTTGATTTAGACTTCCAAACACATCTATCTATATAGGAGGAAATAGAGTGAAACCTAAAAATTCTAAGTGTTACTGGAAACGAACGCTTCAAGCAAGGAGAGTGAAAATTGGGCAGCTAAGTGGACTTAGTGAACTGATCATTACCACAGAGAATCATCTAGATTGGGTGAAAAAGTATTTGCCGAGATTTCATAAAATTAGGAGTTTTTTGGAACCTTGGCACACCTTTCCAATGAATGTGTTTTGCGCAGCCTCTGCTTGTGGTTATTTCACGTGGAAACAAACCACAAAGACAGAACTTAGAACAACTTTATTTTGTCAAATTTCAAGGAGCTAGCACGAACCGTGTTTGATTTAGACTTCCAAACACATCTATCTATATAGGAGGAAATAGAGTGAAACCTAAAAACTCAAACTGTTACTGGTATCGAACGCTTCATCCTAGAACAGTGAATATTGGGCAGCTAAGTGGACTTAGTGAACTGATCATTACCACAGAGATCATCAAGGTCGGATGAAAAAAATTTGCCGAGTATTCAGAAAACCAGTAGTGTTTTGGAAGCTTTGCACACCTTTCCAATGAATGTGTTTTACCCAGTCTTTGCTTGTGGCTATTTCAAGAGGAAACAAACCACAAAGACAGAACTTAGAACTACTTTATTTTGTCAGTTTCAAGCAGCTCGCACAAACCGTGTTTGATTTAGACTTCCAAACACATCTATCTATATAGGAGGAAATGGAGTGAAACCTAAAAATTCTAAGTGTTACTGGACACGAACGCTTCAATCAAGGAGAGTGAAAATTGGGCAGCTAAGTGGACTTAGTGAACTGATCATTACCACAGAGAATCATCTAGATTGGGTGAAAAAATATTTGCCGAGATTTCAGAAAACCAGTAGTTTTTTGGAAGCTTCGCACACCTTTCTAATGAATGTGTTTTATGCAGTCTCTGCTTGTGGCTATTTCACGTGGAAAGAAAACCCAAAGAAAGAATTTAGAACAATTTTATTTTGTCAAGTTTCAAGGAGCTAGCACAAACCGTGTTTGATTTAGACTTCCAAACACATCTATCTATATACGAGGAAATAGAGTGAAACCTAAAAACTCAAACTGTTACTGGAAACGAATGCTTCATCCTCGAATAGTGAATATTGGGCAGCTAAGTGGACTTAGTGAACTGATCATTACCACAGAGATCATCAATGTCGGATGAAAAAAAATATGCCGTGTATTCAGAAAACCAGTAGTTTTTTGGAAGCTTGGCACACCTTTCCAATGAATGTGTATTACGGAGTCTTTGCTTGGGCCTATTTCAAGAGGAAACAAACCACAAAGACAGAACTTAGAACTACATTATTTTGTCAAGTTTCAAGGAGCTAGCACAAACCGTGTTTGATTTAGACTTCCAAACACATCTATCTATATAGGAGGAACTAGAGTGAAACCTAAAACTCAAACTGTTACTGGTAACGAACTCTTCATTCTAGAAGAGTGAATATTGGGCAGCTAAGTGGACTTAGTGAACTGATCATTACCACAGAGATCATCAAGGGCGGATGAAAAAAATTTGCCGAGTATTCAGAAAACCAGTAGTTTTTTCTAAGCTTGGCACACCTTTACAATGAATGTGTTTTACACAGTCTTTGCTTGTGGCTATTTCAAGAGGAAACAAACCACAAAGACAGAACTTAGAATTACTTTATTTTGTCAAATTTTATGGAGCTAGCACAAACCGTGTTTGATTTAGACTTCTAAACACATCTATCTATATAGGAGGAAATAGAGTGAAACCTAAAAACTCAAACTGTTACTGGTAACGAACGCTTCATCCTAGAAGAGTGAATATTGGGCAGCTAAGTGGACTTAGTGAACTGATCATTACCACAGAGATCATCAATGTCGGATGAAAAAAAATTTGCCGAGATTTCAGAAAACCAGTAGTTTTTTGGAAGCTTGGCACACCTTTCAAAAGAATGTGTTTTATGCAGTCTCGGCTTGTGGCTATTTCACGTGGAAACAAAACCCAAAGAAAGAACTTAGAACAATTTTATTTTGTCAAGTTTCAAGGAGCTAGCACAAACCGGGTTTGATTTAGACTTCCAAACACATCTATCTATATAGGAGGGAATAGAGTGAAACCTAAAAACTCAAACTGTTACTGGTAACGAATTCTTCAAGCAAGGAGAGTGAAAATTGGGCAGCTAAGTGGACTTAGTGAACTGATCATTACCACAGAGAATCATCTAGATTGGGTGAAAAAATATTTGCCGAGATTTCAGAAAACCAGTAGTTTTTTGGAAGCTTGGCACACCTTTCTAATGAATGTGTTTTATGCAGTCTCTGCTTGTGGCTATTTCACGAGGAAACACACCACAAAGACAGAACTTAAAACAACTTTCTTTTGTCAAGTTTCAAGGAGCTAGCACAACCCGTGTTTGATTTAGACTTCCATACACATCTATCTATATAGGAGGAAATAGAGTGAAACCTAAAATCTCAAACTGTTACTGGAAATGAATGCTTCATCCTCGAAAAGTGAATATTGGGCAGCTAAGTGGACTTAGTGAACTGATCATTACCACAGAGATCATCAAGGTCGGATGAAAAAAAATATGCCGTGTATTCAGAAAACCACTAGTTTTTTGGAAGCTTGGCACACCTTTCCAATGAATGTATTTAACGCAGTCTTTGCTTGTGGCTATTTTAAGAGGAAACAAACCACAAAGACAGAACTTAGAACTACTTTATTTTGTCAAGTTTCAAGGAGCTAGCACATCCGTGTTTGATTTAGAGTACCAAACACATCTATCTATGTAGGAGGGAATAGAGTGAAACCTAAAAATTCTAAGTGTTACTGGAAAGGAACGCTTCAAGCAAGAAGAGTGAAAATTGGGGAGCTAAGTGGACTTAGTGAACTGATCATTACCACAGAGAACCATCTAGATTGGGTTAAAAAATATTTGCCGAGATTTCAGAAAACCAGTAATTTTTGGAAGCTGGGCACACCTTTGAAATGAAAGTGTCTTTCGGCAGTCTCTGCTTGGGGTAATTCAAGAGGAAACAAACCACAAGACAAAACTTAGAACTACTTTAATTTGTCAAGTTTCAAGGAGCTAGCACAAACCGTGTTTGATTTAGACTTCCAAACACATCTATCTATATAGGAGGAAATAGAGTGAAACCTAAAAATTTTAAGTGTTACTGGAAAAGAACGCTTCAAGCAAGGAGAGTGAAAATTGGGCAGCTAAGTGGACTTAGTGAACTGATCATTACCACAGAGAACCATCTATATTGGGTGAAAAAATATTTGCCGATATTTCAGAAAACCAGTAGTTTTTTGGAAGCATGGCACACCTTTCCAATGAATGTGTTTTACGAAGTCTTTGCTTGTGGCTATTTCAAGAGGAAACAAACCACAAAGACAGAACTTAGAACTACTTTATTTTGTCAAGTTTCAAGGAGCTAGCACAAACCATGTTTGATTTAGACTTCCAAACACATCTATCTATATAGAAGGAAATAGTGTGAAACCTAAAAATTCTATGTGTTACTGGAAACGAACGCTTCAAGCAAGGAGAGTGAAAATTTGGCAGCTAAGTGGACTTTGTGAACTGATCATTACCACAGAGAATCATCTAGATTGGGTGAAAAAATATTTGCTGAGATTTCAGAAAACCAGTAGTTTTTGGAAGCTGGGCACACCTTTGAAATGACAGTGTTTTACGCAGTCTTTACTTGTCCCTATTTCAAGAGGACACAAACCACAAAGAGAGAACTTAGAACTACTTTATTATGTCAAGTTTCAAGGAGCTAGCACAAACCGTGTTTGATTTAGACTTCCGAACACATCTATCTATATACGAGGAAATAGAGTGAAACCTAAAAATTCTAAGTGTTACTGGAAACGAACGCTTCAAGCAAGGAGAGTGAAAATTGGGCAGCTAAGTGGACTTAGTGAACTGATCATTACCACAGAGATCATCAAGGTCGGATGAAAAAAAAATTTGCCGAGTATTCAGAAAGCCAGTAGTTTTTTGGAAGCTTGGCATACCTTTCCAATGAATGTGTTTTACGCAGTCTTTGCTTGTGGCTATTTCAAGAGGAAACAAACCACAAAGACAGAACTTAGAACTACTTTATTTTGTCAAGTTTCAAGGAGCCAGCACAAACCGTGTTTGATTAAGACGTCCAAACACATATATCTATATAGGAGGAAATATAGTGAAACCTAAAAATTCTAAGTGTTACTGGAAAGGAACGCTTCAAGCAAGAAGAGTGAATATTGGGCAGCTAAGTGGACTTAGTGAACTGATGATTACCACAGAGAATCATCTAGATTGGGTGAGAAAATATTTGCCAAGATTTCAGAAAACCAGTATGTTTTGGAAGCTGGGCACACCTTTGAAATGAAAGTGTCTTTCAGCAGTCTCTGCTTGGGGTAATTCAAGAGGAAACAAACCACAAAGACAGAACTTAAATCTACTTTATTTTGTCAAGTTTCAAAGAGCTATCACAAACCGTGTTTGATTTAGACTTCAAACACATCTATCTATATAGGAGGAAATAGAGTGAACTAAAAGTTCTAAGTGTTACCGGAAACGAATGCTTCAAGCAAGGAGAGTGAAAATTGGGCAGCTAAAAGGACTTAGTGAACTGATCGTTACCACAAAGAACCATCTAGATTGGGTGAAAAAATATTTGCCGATATTTCAGAAAACCAGTAGTTTTTTGGAAGCTTGGCACACCTTTCCAATGAATGTGTTTTACGCAGTCTCTACTTGTGGCTATTTCACGTGGAAACAAACCACAAAAACAGAACTTAGATCTACTTTATTTTGTCAAATTTCAAGGAGCTAGAACAAACCGTGTTTCATTTAGACTTCCAAACACATCTATCTATATAGGAGGAAGTAGAGGGAAACCTAAAAACTCAAACTGTTACTGGTAACGAATGCTTCATCCTAGAAGAGTGAATATTGGGCAGCTAAGTGGACTTAGTGAACTGATCATTACCACAGAGATCATCAAGGTCGGATGAAAAAAAATTTGCCGAGTATTCAGAAAACCAGTAGTTTTTTGGAAGCTTGGCACACCTTTCCAATGAATGTGTTTTATGCAGTCTTTGCTTGTGGCTATTTCAAGAGGATACAAACCACAACGAGAGAACTTAGAACTACTTTATTTTGTCAAGTTTCAAGGAGCTAGCACAAACCATGTTTCATTTAGACTTCCAAACAGATCTATCTATATAGAAGGAAATAGTGTGAAACCTAAAAATTCTAAGTGTTACTGGAAACGAACGCTTCAAGCAAGGAGAGTGAAAATTTGGCAGCTAAGTGGACTTTGTGAACTTATTATTACCACAGAGAATCATCTAGATTGGGTGAAAAAATATTTGCCGAGATTTCAGAAAACCAGTAGTTTTTGGAAGCTTGGCACACCTTTGAAATGACAGTGTTTTACGCAGTCTTTACTTGTCCCTATTTCAAGAGGAAACAAACCACAAAGAGAAAACTTAGAACTACTTTATTATGTCAAGTTTCAAGGAGCTAGCACAAACCGTGTTTGATTTAGACTTCCGAACACATTTATCTATATACGAGGAAATAGAGTGAAACCTAAAAATTCTAAGTGTTACTGGAAACGAACGCTTCAGGCAAGGAGAGTGAAAATTGGGCAGCTAAGTGGACTTAGTGAACTGATCATTACCACAGAGATCATCAAGGTCGGATGAAAAAAAAATTTCCCGAGTATTCAGAAAACCAGTAGTTTTTTGGAAGCTTGGCATACCTTTCCAATGAATGTGTTTTACGCAGTCTTTGCTTGTGGCTATTTCAAGAGGAAACAAACCACAAAGACAGAACTTAGAACTACTTTATTTTGTCAAGTTTCAAGGAGCCAGCACAAACCGTGTTTGATTAAGACGTCCAAACACATATATCTATATAGGAGGAAATATAGTGAAACCTAAAAATTCTAAGTGTTACTGGAAAGGAACGCTTCAAGCAAGAAGAGTGAAAATTGGGCAGCTAAGTGGACTTAGTGAACTGATGATTACCACAGAGAATCATCTAGATTGGGTGAGAAAATATTTGCCAAGATTTCAGAAAACCAGTATGTTTTGGAAGCTGGGCACACCTTTGAAATGAAAGTGTCTTTCAGCAGTCTCTGCTTGGGGTAATTCAAGAGGAAACAAACCACAAAGACAGAACTTAAAACTACTTTATTTTGTCAAGTTTCAAAGAGCTATCACAAACCGTGTTTGATTTAGACTTCAAAAACCTCTATCTACATAGGAGGAAATAGAGTGAACTAAAAGTTCTAAGTGTTACCGGAAACGAACGCTTCAAGCAAGGAGAGTGAAAATTGGGCAGCTAAAAGGACTTAGTGAACTGATCATTACCACAGAGAACCATCTAGATTGGGTGAAAAAATATTTGCCGATATTTCAGAAAACCAGTAGTTTTTTGGAAGCTTGGCACACCTTTCCAATGAATGTGTTTTATGCAGTCTCTGCTTGTGACTATTTCACGTGGAAACAAACCACAAAGACAGAACTTAGACCTACTTTATTTTGTCAAATTTCAAGGAGCTAGAACAAACCGTGTTTGATTTAGACTTCCAAACACATCTATCTATATAGGAGGAAATAGAGTGAAACCTAAAAACTCAACCTGTTACTGGTAACAAACGCTTCATCCTAGAAGAGTGAATATTGGGCAGCTAAGTGGACTTAGTGAACTGATCATTACCACAGAGATCATCAAGGTCGGATGAAAAAAAATTTGCCGAGTATTCAGAAAACCAGTAGTTTTATGGAAGCTTGGCACACCTTTCCAATGAATGTGTTTTACGCAGTCTTTGCTTGTGGCTACTTCAAGAGGAAACAAACCACAAAGACAGAACTTAGAACTAGTTTATTTTGTCAAGTTTCAAGGAGCTAGCACAAACCGTGTTTGATTTAGACTTCCAAACACATCTATCTATATAGAAGGAAAGAGTGTGAAACCTAAAAATTCTAAGTGTTACTGGAAACGAACGCTTCTAGCAAGGAGAGTGAAAATTTGGCAGCTAAGTGGACTTATTGAACTGATCATTACCACAGAGAATCATCTAGATTGGGTGAAAAAATATTTGCTGAGATTTCAGAAAACCAGTAGTTTTTGGAAGCTGGGCACACCTTTGAAATGAAAGTGTTTTACGCAGTCTTTACTTGTCCCTATTTCAAGAGGAAACAAACCACAAAGAGAGAACATAGAACTACTTTATTATGTCAAGTTTCAAGGAGCTAGCACAAACCGTGTTTGATTTAGACTTCCAAACACATCTATCTATATAGGAGGAAATAGAGTGAAACCTAAAAATTCTAAGCGTTACTGGTAACGAATGCTTCAAGCAAGAAGAGTGAATATTGGGCAGCTAAGTGGACTTAGGGAACTGATCATTACCACAGAGATCATCAAGGTCGGATGAAAAAAAATTTGCCGAGTATTCAGAAAACCAGCAGTTTTTTGGAAGCTTGGCACACCTTTCCAATGTATGTGTTTTACGCAGTCTTTGCTTGTGGCTATTTCAAGAGGAAACAAACCACAAAGAGAGAGCTTAGAACAACTTTATTTTGTCAAGTTTCAAGGAGCTAGCACAAACCGTGTTTGATTTAGACTTCCAAACACATCTATCTATATAGGAGGAAATGGAGTGAAACCTAAAAACTCAAACTGTTACTGGTAACGAATGCTTCAAGCAAGAAGAGTGAATATTGGGCAGCTAAGTGGACTTAGTGAACTGATCATTACCACAGAGATCATCAAGTTCGGATGAAAAGAAATTTGCCGAGTATTCAGAAAACCAGTAGTTTTTTGTAAGCTTGGCACACCTTTCCAATGAATGTGTTTTACGCAGTCTTTGCTTGTGGCTATTTCAAGAGGAAACAAACCACAAAGAGAGAACTTAGAACTACTCTATTTTGTCAAGTTTCAAGGAGCTAGCACAAACCGTGTTTGATTTAGACTTCCAAACACATCTATCTATATAGGAGGAAATAGAGTGAAACCTAAAAATTCTAAGTGTTACTGGAAACGAACGCTTCAAGCAAGAAGAGTGAAAATTGGGGAGCTAAGTGGACTTAGTGAACTGATCATTACCACAGGGATCATCAAGGTCGGATGAAAAAATATTTGCCGAGATTTCAGAAAACCAGTAGTTTTTTGGAAGCTTGGCACACCTTTCCAATGAATGTGTTTTACGCAGTCTTTGCTTGTGGCTATTTCAAGAGGAAGCAAACCACAAAGACAGAGCTTGGAATTACTTTATTTTGTCAAGTTTCAAGGAGCTAGCACAAACCGTGTTTGATTTAGACTTCCAAACACATCTATCTATATAGGAGGAAATAGAGTGAAACCTAAAAATTCTAAGTGTTACTGGAAACGAACGTTTCAAGCGAGAGGAGTGAAAATTGGGCAGCTAAGTGGACTTAGTGAACTGATCATTACCAGAGACAATCATCTAGATTGGGTGAAAAAATATTTGCCCAGTATTCAGAAACCAGTAGTTTTTTGGAAGCTTGGCAAGCCTTTCCAATTAATGTGTTTTACACAGTCTCTGCTTGTGGATATTTCATGAGGAAACAAACCACAAAGACAGAACTTAGAACAACTTTATTATGTCAAGTTTCAAGGAGCTAGCACAAACCGTGTTTGATTTAGACTTCCAAACACATCGATCTATATAGAAGGAAATAGAGTGAAACCTAAAAACTCAAACTGTTACTGGTAACGAACGCTTCATCCTAGAAGAGTGAATATTGGGCAGCTAAGTGGACTTAGTGAACAGATCATTACTACAGAGATCATCAAGGTCGGATGAAAAAAAATTTGCCGAGTATTCAGAAAACCAGTAGTTTTTTGGAAGCTGGGAACACCTTTTACATGAAAGTGTCTTTCGGCAGTCTCTGCTTGGGGTAATTCAAGAGGAAACAAACCACAAAGACCGAACTTAGAACTACTTTATTTTGTCAAGTTTCAAGGAGCTAGCACAAACCGTGTTTGATTTAGACTTCCAAACACATCTATCTATACAGGAAAAAATAGAGTGAAACCTAAAAACTGAAACTGTTACTGGTAATGAATGCTTCATCCTAGAAGAGTGAATATTGGGCAGCTAAGTGGACTTTAGTGAACTGATCATTACCACAGAGATCATCAAGTTCGGATGAAAAAAAATTTGCCGAGTATTCAGAAAACCAGTAGATTTTGTAAGCTTGGCACACCTTTCCAATGAATGTGTTTTATGCAGTCTTTGCTTGTGGCTATTTCAAGAAGAAACAAACCACAAAGACAGAACTTAGAACAACGTTATTTTCTCACGTTTCAAGGAGCTAGCACAAACCTTGTTTGATTTAGAATTCCAAACACTTCTATTTAAATAGGAGGAAATAGAGTGAAACCTAAAAACTCAAACTGTTACTGGTAACGAACACTTCATCCTAGAAGAGTTAAAATTGGGCAGCTAAGTTTACTTAGTGAACTGATCATTACCACAGATATCATCAAGGTCGGATGAAAAAAAATTTGCCGTGTATTCAGAAAACCAGTAGTTTTTTGGAAGCTGGCACACCTTTCCAATGAATGTGTTTTACGCAGTCTTTGCTTGTGCCTATTTCAAGAGGAAACAAACAGCCAAGACAGAACTTAGAATTACTTTATTTTGTCAAGTTTCAAGGAGCTAGCACAAACCGTGTTTGATTTAGACTTCCAAACACATCTATCTATATAGGAGGAAATAGAGTGAAACCTAAAAATTCTAAGTGTTACTGGAAACGAACGCTTCAAGCAGGAAGAGTGAAAATTGGGCAGCTAAGTGAACTTAGTGAAGTGATCATTACCACAGAGAATCATCTAGACTGGGTGAAAAAATATTTGCCAAGATTTCAGAGAACCAGTAGTTTTTTGGAAGCTGGGCACACCTTTGAAATGAAAGTGACTTTTGGCAGTTTCTGCTTGGGGTAATTCAAGAGGAAACAAACCACAAAGAGAGAACTTAAAACTACTTTATTTTGTCAAGCTTCAAAGAGCTAGCACAAACCGTGTTTGATTTAGACTTCCAAACACATCTATCTATATAGGAGGAAATAGAGTGAAACCTAAAAATTCTAAGTGTTACTGGAAACGAACGCTTCAAGCAAGGAGAGTGAAAATTGGGCAGCTAAGTGGACTTAGTGAACTGATCATTACCACAGAGAATTATCTAGATTGGTTGAAAAAATATTTGCTGAGATTTCAGAAAATTAGGAGTTTTTTGGAACCTTGGCACACCTTTCCAATGAATGTGTTTTACGCAGTCTCTGCTTGTGGTTATTTCATGTGGAAACAAACCACAAAGACAGAACTTAGAACAACTTTATTTTGTCAAATTTCAAGGAGCTTGCACAAACCGTGTTTGATTTAGACGTCCAAACACATCTATCTATATAGGAGGAAATAGAGTGAAACCTAAAAACTCAAACTGTTACTGGAAACGAATACTTCATCCTAGAAGAGTGAATATTGGGCAGCTAAGTGGACTTAGTGAACTGATCATTACCACAGAGATCATCAAGTTCGGATGAAAAAAATTTGCCGAGTATTCAGAAAACCAGTAGTTTTTTGGAAGCTTGGCACACCTTTCCAATGAATGTGTTTTTTTCCCAGTCTTTGCTTGTGGTAATTTCAAGAAAAAACAAACCACAAAGACAGAACATAGAACTCCTTTATTTTGTCAAGTTTCAAGGAGCTAGCACAAACCGTGTTTGATTTAGACTTCCAAACACATCTATCTATATAGGAGGAAATAGAGTGAAACCTAAAAATTCTATGTGTTACTGGAAACGAACACTTCAAGCAAGAAGAATGAAAATTGGGCAGCTAAGTGGACTTAGTGAACTGATCTTTACCACAGAGATCATCAAGGTCGGATGAAAAAATATTTCCGAGATTTCAGAAAACCAGTAGTTTTTTGGAAGCTTGGCACACCTTTGAAATGAAAGTGTCTTTCGGCATTCTCTGCTTGGGGTAATTCAAGAGGAAACAAACCACAAAGGCAGAACTTAGAACTACTTTATTTTGTCAAGTTTCAAGGAGCTAGCACAAACCGTGTTTGATTTAGACTTCCAAACACATCTATCTATATAGGAGGAAATAGAGTGAAAACCAAAATTTCTAAGTGTTACTGAAACGAACGTTTCAAGCGAGGAGAGTGAAAATTCTGCAGCTAAGTGGACTTAGTGAACTGATCATTACCACAGAGAACCATCTAGATTGGTGAAAAAATATTTGCCAAGACTTCAGAAAACCAGTAGTTTTTTGGAAGCATGGCACACCTTTCCAATAAATGTGTTTTTTGCAGTCTCTGCTTGTGGCTATTTCACGAGGAAACAAACCACAAAGACAAAACTTAGAACAACTTTATTTTGTCAAGCTTCAAGGAGCTAGCACAAACCGTGTTTGATTTAGACTTCCAAACACATCTACCTATATAGGAGGAAATAGAGTGAAACCTAAAAACTCAAACTGTTGCTGGTAACGAACGCTTCAAGCAAGAAGAGTGAATATTGGGCAGCTAAGTGGACTTAGTGAACTGATCATTACCACAGAGATCATCAAAATCGGAAGAAAAATTATTTGCCGAGATTTCAGAAAACCAGTAGTTTTTTGGAAGCTTGGCACACCTTTGAAATGAAAGTGTCTTTCGGCAATCTCTGCTTGGGATAATTCAAGAGGAAACAAACCACAAAGACAGAACTTAGAACTACTTTATTTTGTCAAGTTTCAAGGAGCTAGCACAAACCGTGTTTGATTTAGACTTCCAAACACATCTATCTATATAGGAGGAAATAGAGTGAAACCTAAAAATTCAAACTGTTACTGGTAACGAATGCTTCATCCTAGAAGAGTGAATATTGGGCAGCTAAGTGGACTTAGTGAACTGATCATTACCACAGAGATCATCAAGGTCGGATGAAAAAAATTTTGCCAAGTATTCAGAAAACCAGTAGTTTTTTCGAAGCTTGGCACACCTTTCCAATGAATGTGTTTTACGCAGTCTTTGCTTGTGGCTATTTCATGAGGAAACAAATCACAAAGACAGAACTTAGAACAACTTTATTTTGTCAAGTTTCAAGGAGCTAGCACAAACCGTGTTTGATTTAGACTTCCAAACACATCTATCTATATAGGAGGAAATAGAGTGAAAATTAAAAACTCAAACAGTTACTGGTAATGAACGCTTCAAGCAAGGAGAGTGAAAATTGGGCAGCTAAGTGGAATTAGTGAACTGATCATTACCACAGAGAATCATCTAGATTGGATGAAAAAATATTTGCCGAGATTTCAGAAAACCAGTAGTTTTTGGAAGCTTGGCACTCCTTTGAAATGACAGGGTTTTACGCAGTATCTGCTTGTGGCTATTTCACGAGGAAACAAACCACAAAGACAGAATTTAGAACAACTTTTTTTTTGTCAAGTGTCAAGGAGCTAGCATAAACCGTGTTTGATTTAGACTTCCAAACACATCTATCTATATAGGAGGAAATAGAGTGAAACCTAAAAACTCAAACTGTTACTGGTAACGAACGCTTCATTTTAGAAGAGTGAATATTGGGCAGCTAAGTGGACTTAGTGAACTGATCATTACCACAGAGATCATCAAGGTCGGATGAAAAAATATTTGTCGAGATTTCAGAAAACCAGCAGTTTTTTGGAAGCTTGGCAAACCTTTGAAATGAAAGTGTCTTTCGGCAGTCTCTGCTTGGGGTAATTCAAGAGGAAACAAACCACAAAGACAGAACTTAGAACTACTTTATTTTGTCAAGTTTCAAGGAGCTAGCACAAACCGTGTTTGATTTAGACGTAGAAACACATCTATCTATATAGGAGGAAATAGAGTGAAACCTAAAAATTCAAACTGTTACTGGTAATGAACGCTTCATCCTAGAAGAGTGAATATTGGGCAGCTAAGTGGACTTAGTGAACTGATCATTACCACAGAGATCATCAAGGTCGGATGAAAAATAATTTGCCGAGTATTCAGAAAACCAGTAGTTTTTTGGAAGCCTGGCACACCTTTCCAATGAATGTGTTTTACACAGTCTTTGTTTGTGGCTATTTCAAGAGGAAGCAAACCACAAAGACAGAGCTTAGAACTACTTTATTTTGTCAAGTTTCAAGGAGATAGCACAAACCGTGTTTGATTTAGACATCCAAACACATCTATCTATACAGGAGGAAATAGAGTAAAACCTAAAATTTCTAAGCGTTATTGGAAACGAACGCTTCAAGCAAGGAGAGAGAAAATTGGGCAGCTAAGTGGACTTAGTGAACTGATCATTACCACAGAGAATCATCTAGATTGGGTGAAAAAATATTTGCCGAGATTTCAGAAAACCAGTAGTTTTTTGGAAGCTTGGCACACCTTTGAAATGAAAGTGTCTTTCGGCAGTCTCTGCTTGGGGTAATTCAAGAGGAAACAAACCACAAAGACAGAACTTAGAACTACTTTATTTTGTCAAGTTTCAAGGAGTTAGCACAAACCGTGTTTGATTTAGACTTCCAAACACATCTATCTATATAAGAGGAAGTAGAGTGAAACCTAAAAACTCAAACTGTTACTGGTAACGAACGCTTCATTTTGGAAGAGTGAATATTGGGCAGCTAAGTGGACTTAGTGAACTGATCATTACCACAGAGATCATCAAGGTCGGATGAAAAAATATTTGCCGAGATTTCAGAAAACCAGTAGTTTTTTGGAAGCTTGGTCCACCTTTGAAATGAAAGTGTCTTTCGGCAGTCTCTGCTTGGGGTAATTCAAGAGGAAACAAACCACAAAGACAGAACTTAGAACAACTTTATTTTGTCAAGTTTCAAGGAGCGAGCACAAACCATGTTTGATTTAGACTTCCAAACACATCTATCTGTATTGGAGAAAATAGAGTGAAGTCTATAAACTCAAACTGTTACTGGTAACGAACGCTTCATCCTAGAAGAGTGAATATTGGGCAGCTAAGTGGGCTTAGTGAACTGATCATTACCAGAGAGAATCATCTAGATTGGGTGAGAAAATATTTGCCTAGTATTCAGAAACCAGTAGTTTTTTGGAAGCTTGGCACACCTTTCCAATGAATGTATTTTACACAGTCTCTGCTTGTGGCTATTTCACGAGGAACAAACCACAAAGACAGAAGTTAGAACTACTTTATTTTGTCAAGTTTCAAGGAGCGAGCACAAACCGTGTTTGATTTAGACTTCCAAACACATCTATCTATATAGGAGGAAATAGAGTGAAATCTAAAAATTCAAACTGTTACTGGTAACGAACGCTTCATCCTAGAAGAGTGAATATTCTGCAGCCAAGTGGACTTAGTGAACTGATCATTACCACAGATATCATCAAGGTCGGATGAAAAAAATTTTGCCAAGTATTCAGAAAACCAGTAGTTTTTTGGAAGCTTGGCACACCTTTCCAATGAATGTGTTTCACACAGTCTTTGCTTGTGGCTATTTCAAGAGAAAACAAACCACAAAGGCAGAACTTAGAACTACTTTATTTTGTCAAGTTTCAAGGAGCTAGCACAAACCGTGTTTGATTTAGACATCCAAACACATCTATCTATATAGGAGGAAATAGAGTGAAGTTTATAAACTCAAACTGTTACTGGTAAAGAAAGCTTCATATTAGAAGAGTGAATATTGGGCAGCTAAGTGGACTTAGTGAACTGATCATTACCACAGAGAATCATCTAGATTGGGTGAAAAAATATTTGCCGAGATTAAAGAAAACCAGTAGTTTTTTGTAAGCTTGGCACATCTTTCCAATGAATGTGTTTTACCCAGTCTCTGCTTGTGGCTATTTCACGAGGAAACAAATCACAAAGACAGAACTTAGAACTACTTTATTTTGTCAAGTTTCAAGGAGCTAGCACAAACCGTGTTTGATTTAGACTTCCAAACACATCTATCTATATAGGAGGAAATAGAGTGAAACCTAAAAACTCAAACTGTTACTGCTAATGAACGCTTCAAGCAAGAAGAGTGAATATTGGGCAGCTAAGTGGACTTAGTGAACTGATCATTACCACAGAGATCATCAAGGTCGGATGAAAAAATATTTGCCGAGATTTCAGAAAACCAGTAGTTTTTTGGAAGCTTGGCAAACCTTTGAAATAAAAGTGTCTTTCGGCAGTCTCTGCTTGGGGTAATTCAAGAGGAAACAAACCACAAAGACAGAACTTAGAACTACTTTATTTTGTCAAGTTTCAAGGAGCTAGCACAAACCGTGTTTGATTTAGACTTCCAAACACATCTATCTATATAGGAGGAAATAGAGTGAAACCTAAAAATTCAAACTGTTACTGGTAATGAACGCTTCATCCTAGAATAGTGAATATGGGCAGCCAAGTGGACTTAGTGAACTGATCATTACCACAGAGATCATCAAGTTCGGATGAAAAAAATTTGCCGAGTATTCAGAAAACCAGTAGTTTTTTGGAAGCTTGGCACACCTTTCCAATGAATGTGTTTTTTTTGCAGTCTTTGCTTGTGGTAATTTCAAGAAAAAACAAACCACAAAGACAGAACATAGAACTCCTTTATTTTGTCAAGTTTCAAGGAGCTAGCACAAACCGTGTTTGATTTAGACTTCCAAACACATCTATCTATATAGGAGGAAATAGATTGAAACCTAAAAATTCAACCTGTTACTGGTAACGAACGCTTCATCCTAGAAGAGTGAATATTGGGCAGCCAAGTGGACTTAGTGAACTGATCATTACCACAGAGATCATCAAGGTCGGATGAAAAAAAATTTGCCGAGTATTCAGAAAACCAGTAGTTTTTTGGAAGCTTGGCACATCTTTCCAATGAATGTGTTTTACGCTGTCTTTGCTTGTGGCTATTTCAAGAGGAAAAAAACCACAAAGACAGAGCTTAGAAGTACTTTATTTTGTCAAGTTTCAAGGAGCTAGCACAAACCGTGTTTGATTTAGACTTCCAAACACATCTATCTATATAGGAGGAAATAGAGTGAAAACCAAAATTTCTAAGTGTTACTGAAACGAACGTTTCAAGCGAGGAGAGTGAAAATTCTGCAGCTAAGTGGACTTAGTGAACTGATCATTACCACAGAGAACCATCTAGATTGGTGAAAAAATATTTGCCAAGACTTCAGAAAACCAGTAGTTTTTTGGAAGCATGGCACACCTTTCCAATAAATGTGTTTTTTGCAGTCTCTGCTTGTGGCTATTTCATGAGGAAACAAACCACAAAGACAAAACTTAGAACAACTTTATTTTGTCAAGCTTCAAAGAGCTAGCACAAACCGTGTTTGATTTAGACTTCCAAACACATCTACCTATATAGGAGGAAATAGAGTGAAACCTAAAAACTCAAACTGTTACTGTAACGAACGCTTCAAGCAAGAAGAGTGAATATTGGGCAGCTAAGTGGGCTTAGTGAACTGATCATTACCACAGAGATCATCAAAATCGGAAGAAAAATTATTTGCCGAGATTTCAGAAAATCAGTAGTTTTTTGAAAGCTTGGCACACCTTTGAAATGAAAGTGTCTTTCGGCAATCTCTGCTTGGGATAATTCAAGAGGAAACAAACCACAAAGACAGAACTTAGAACTACTTTATTTTGTCAAGTTTCAAGGAGCTAGCACAAACCGTGTTTGATTTAGACTTCCAAACACTTCTATCTATATAGGAGGAAATAGAGTGAAACCTAAAAATTCAAACTGTTACTGGTAACGAACGCTTCATCCTAGAAGAGTGAATATTGGGCAGCTAAGTGGACTTAGTGAACTGATCATTACCACAGAGATCATCAAGGTCGGATGAAAAAAATTTTGCCAAGTATTCAGAAAACCAGTAGTTTTTTCGAAGCTTGGCACACCTTTCCAATGAATGTGTTTTACGCAGTCTTTGCTTGTGGCTATTTCATGAGGAAACAAATCACAAAGACAGAACTTAGAACAACTTTATTTTCTCAAGTTTCAAGGAGCTAGCAAAAACCGTGTTTGATTTAGACTTCCAAACACTTCTATCTATATAGGAGGAAATAGATTGAAACCTAAAAATTCAACCTGTTACTGGTAACGAACGCTTCATCCTAGAAGAGTGAATATTGGGCAGCCAAGTGGACTTAGTGAACTGATCATTACCACAGAGATCATCAAGGTCGGATGAAAAAAAATTTGCCGAGTATTCAGAAAACCAGTAGTTTTTTGGAAGCTTGGCACATCTTTCCAATGAATGTGTTTTACGCTGTCTTTGCTTGTGGCTATTTCAAGAGGAAAAAAACCACAAAGACAGAGCTTAGAAGTACTTTATTTTGTCAAGTTTCAAGGAGCTAGCACAAACCGTGTTTGATTTAGACTTCCAAACACATCTATCTATATAGGAGGAAATAGAGTGAAAACCAAAATTTCTAAGTGTTACTGAAACGAACGTTTCAAGCGAGGAGAGTGAAAATTCTGCAGCTAAGTGGACTTAGTGAACTGATCATTACCACAGAGAACCATCTAGATTGGTGAAAAAATATTTGCCAAGACTTCAGAAAACCAGTAGTTTTTTGGAAGCATGGCACACCTTTCCAATAAATGTGTTTTTTGCAGTCTCTGCTTGTGGCTATTTCATGAGGAAACAAACCACAAAGACAAAACTTAGAACAACTTTATTTTGTCAAGCTTCAAAGAGCTAGCACAAACCGTGTTTGATTTAGACTTCCAAACACATCTACCTATATAGGAGGAAATAGAGTGAAACCTAAAAACTCAAACTGTTACTGTAACGAACGCTTCAAGCAAGAAGAGTGAATATTGGGCAGCTAAGTGGGCTTAGTGAACTGATCATTACCACAGAGATCATCAAAATCGGAAGAAAAATTATTTGCCGAGATTTCAGAAAATCAGTAGTTTTTTGAAAGCTTGGCACACCTTTGAAATGAAAGTGTCTTTCGGCAATCTCTGCTTGGGATAATTCAAGAGGAAACAAACCACAAAGACAGAACTTAGAACTACTTTATTTTGTCAAGTTTCAAGGAGCTAGCACAAACCGTGTTTGATTTAGACTTCCAAACACTTCTATCTATATAGGAGGAAATAGAGTGAAACCTAAAAATTCAAACTGTTACTGGTAACGAACGCTTCATCCTAGAAGAGTGAATATTGGGCAGCTAAGTGGACTTAGTGAACTGATCATTACCACAGAGATCATCAAGGTCGGATGAAAAAAATTTTGCCAAGTATTCAGAAAACCAGTAGTTTTTTCGAAGCTTGGCACACCTTTCCAATGAATGTGTTTTACGCAGTCTTTGCTTGTGGCTATTTCATGAGGAAACAAATCACAAAGACAGAACTTAGAACAACTTTATTTTCTCAAGTTTCAAGGAGCTAGCAAAAACCGTGTTTGATTTAGACTTCCAAACACTTCTATCTATATAGGAGGAAATAGATTGAAACCTAAAAATTCAACCTGTTACTGGTAACGAACGCTTCATCCTAGAAGAGTGAATATTGGGCAGCCAAGTGGACTTAGTGAACTGATCATTACCACAGAGATCATCAAGGTCGGATGAAAAAAAATTTGCCGAGTATTCAGAAAACCAGTAGTTTTTTGGAAGCTTGGCACATCTTTCCAATGAATGTGTTTTACGCTGTCTTTGCTTGTGGCTATTTCAAGAGGAAAAAAACCACAAAGACAGAGCTTAGAAGTACTTTATTTTGTCAAGTTTCAAGGAGCTAGCACAAACCGTGTTTGATTTAGACTTCCAAACACATCTATCTATATAGGAGAAAATAGAGTGAAACCTAAAAATTCTAAGCGTTACTGAAAAAAGCGCTTCAAGCAAGGAGAGTGAAAATTGGGCAGCTAAGTGGACTTAGTGAACTGATCATTACCACAGAGAATCATCTAGATTGGGTGAAAAAATATTTGCCGAGATTAAAGAAAACCAGTAGTTTTTTGGAAGCTTGGCACACCTTTCCAATCAATGTGTTTTACGCAGTCCCTGCTTGTGGCTATTTCACGAGGAAGCAAATTACAAAGACAGAACTTAGAACAACTTTATTTTGTCAAGTTTCAATGAGCTAGAACAAACTGTGTTTGATTTAGACTTCCAAACACATCTATCTATATAGGAGGAAATAGAGTGAAACCTAAAAACTCAAACTGTTACTGGTAACGAACGCTTCAAGCAAAAAGAGTGAATATTGGGCAGCTAAGTGGACTTAGTTAACTGATCATTACCACAGAGATCATCAAGGTCGGATGAAAAAATATTTGCCGAGATTTCAGAAAACCAGTAGTTTTTTGGAAGCTTGGCACACCTTTGAAATGAAAGTGTCTTTCGGCAGTCTCTGCTTGGGGTAATTCAAGAGGAAACAAACCACAAAGGCAGAACTTAGAACTACTTTATTTTGTCAAGTTTCATGGAGCTAGCACAAACCGTGTTTAATTTAGACTTCCAAACACATCTATCTATATAGGAGGAAATAGAGTGAAACCTAAAAATTCTAAGTGTTACTGGAAACGAACGTTTCAAGCGAGGAGAGTGAAAATTCTGCAGCTAAGTGGACTTAGTGAACTGATCATTACCACAGAGAACCATCTAGATTGGTGAAAAAAATATTTGCCAAGACTTTAGAAAACCAGTAGTTTTTTGGACGCATGGCACACCTTTCCAATAAATGTGTTTTTCGCAGTCTCTGCTTGTGGCTATTTCACGAGGAAATAAACCACAAAGACAAAACTTAGAACAACTTTATTTTGTCAAGCTTCAAGGAGCTAGCACAAACCGTGTTTGATTTAGACTTCCAAACACATCTATCTATATAGGAGGAAATAGAGTGAAACCTAAAAACTCAAACTGTTGCTGGTAACGAACGCTTCAAGCAAGAAGAGTGAATATTGGGCAGCTAAGTGGACATAGTGAACTGATCATTACCACAGAGATCATCCAAATCGGAAGAAAAATTATTTGCCGAGATTTCAGAAAACCAGTAGTTTTTTGGAAGCTTGGCACACCTTTGAAATGAAAGTGTCTTTCGGCAATCTCTGCTTGGGATAATTCAAGAGGAAACAAACCACAAAGACAGAACTTAGAACTACTTTATTTTGTCAAGTTACAAGGAGCTAGCACAAACCGTGTTTGATTTAGACTTCCAAACACATCTATCTATATAGGAGAAAATAGAGTGAAACCTAAAAATTCTAAGCGTTACTGAAAAAAACGCTTCAAGCAAGGAGAGTGAAAATTGGGCAGCTAAGTGGACTTAGTGAACTGATCATTACCACAGAGAATCATCTAGATTGGGTGAAAAAATATTTGCCGAGATTAAAGAAAACCAGTAGTTTTTTGGAAGCTTGGCACACCTTTCCAATCAATGTGTTTTACGCAGTCCCTGCTTGTGGCTATTTCACGAGGAAACAAATTACAAAGACAGAACTTAGAACAACTTTATTTTGTCAAGTTTCAATGAGCTAGAACAAACTGTGTTTGATTTAGACTTCCAAACACATCTATCTATATAGGAGGAAATAGAGTGAAACCTAAAAACTCAAACTGTTACTGGTAACGAACGCTTCAAGCAAAAAGAGTGAATATTGGGCAGCTAAGTGGACTTAGTTAACTGATCATTACCACAGAGATCATCAAGGTCGGATGAAAAAATATTTGCCGAGATTTCAGAAAACCAGTAGTTTTTTGGAAGCTTGGCACACCTTTGAAATGAAAGTGTCTTTCGGCAGTCTCTGCTTGGGGTAATTCAAGAGGAAACAAACCACAAAGGCAGAACTTAGAACTACTTTATTTTGTCAAGTTTCATGGAGCTAGCACAAACCGTGTTTAATTTAGACTTCAAAACACATCTATCTATATAGGAGGAAATAGAGTGAAACCTAAAAATTCTAAGTGTTACTGGAAACGAACGTTTCAAGCGAGGAGAGTGAAAATTCTGCAGCTAAGTGGACTTAGTGAACTGATCATTACCACAGAGAACCATCTAGATTGGTGAAAAAAATATTTGCCACGACTTTAGAAAACCAGTAGTTTTTTGGAAGCATGGCACACCTTTCCAATAAATGTGTTTTTCGCAGTCTCTGCTTGTGGCTATTTCACGAGGAAATAAACCACAAAGACAAAACTTAGAACAACTTTATTTTGTCAAGCTTCAAGGAGCTAGCACAAACCGTGTTTGATTTAGACTTCCAAACACATCTATCTATATAGGAGGAAATAGAGTGAAACCTAAAAACTCAAACTGTTGCTGGTAACGAACGCTTCAAGAAAGAAGAGTGAATATTGGACAGCTAAGTGGACTTAGTGAACTGATCATTACCACAGAGATCATCCAAATCGGAAGAAAAATTATTTGCCGAGATTTCAGAAAACCAGTAGTTTTTTGGAAGCTTGGCACACCTTTGAAATGAAAGTGTCTTTCGGCAATCTCTGCTTGGGATAATTCAAGAGGAAACAAACCACAAACAGAACTTAGAACTACTTTATTTTGTCAAGTTACAAGGAGCTAGCACAAACCGTGTTTGATTTAGACTTCCAAACACATCTATCTATATAGGAGGAAATAGAGTGAAACCTAAAAATTCAAACTGTTACTGGTAACGAATGCTTCATCCTAGAAGAGTGAATATTGGGCAGCTAAGTGGACTTAGTGAACTGATCATTACCACAGAGATCATCAAGGTCAAATGAAAAAAATTTTGCCAAGTATTCAGAAAACCAGTAGTTTTTTCGAAGCTTGGCACACCTTTCCAATGAATGTGTTTTACGCAGTCTTTGCTTGTGGCTATTTCATGAGGAAACAAATCACAAAGACAGAATTAGAACAACTTTATTTTGTCAAGTTTCAAGGAGCTAGCACAAACCGTGTTTGATTTAGACTTCCAAACACATCTATCTATATAGGAGGAAATAGAGTGAAACCTAAGAACTCAAACAGTTACTGGTAACGAACACTTCAAGCAAGAAGAGTGAATATTGGGCAGCTAAGTGGACTTAGTGAACTGATCATTATCACAGAGATCATCAAGGTCGGATGAAAAAATATTTGCCGAGATTTCAGAAAACCAGTAGTTTTTTGGAAGCTTGGCACACCTTTGAAATAAAAGTGTCTTTCGGCAGTCTCTGCTTGGGGTAATTCTAGAGAAAACAAACCACAAAAACAGAACTTAGAACAACTTTATTGTGTCAAGTTTCAAGGAGCTAGCACAAACCGTGTTTGATTTAGACTTCCAAACACATCTATCTATATAGGAGGAAATAGAGTGAAACCTAAAAATTCTAAGTGTTACTGGAAAGGAACGTTTCAAGCGAGGAGAGTGAAAATTGGGCAGCTAAGTGGACTTAGTGAACTGATCATTACCACGAGAATCATCTAGATTGGGTGAAAAAATATTTGCAGAGATTTCAGAAAACCAGTAATTTTTGGAAACTTGGCACAACTTTCCAATGAATGTGTTTTACGCAGTCTTTGCTTGTGGCTATTTCAAGAGGAAACAAACCACAAAGACAGAGCTTAGAAGTACTTAGTTTGTCAAGTTTCAAGGAGCTAGCACAAACCGTGTTTGATTTAGATTTCCAAACACATCTATCTATATAGGAGGAAATAGAGTGAAACCTAAAAATTCTAAGCGTTACTGAAAAAAACGCTTCAAGCAAGGAGAGTGAAAATTGGGCAGCTAAGTGGACTTAGTGATCTGATCATTACCACAGAGAATCATCTAGACTGGGTGAAAAAATATTTGCCGAGATTTCAGAAAACCAGTAGTTTTTTGGAAGCTTGGCACACCTTTCCAATGAATGTGTTTTACGCAGTCCCAGCTTGTGGCTGTTTCACGAGGAAACAAATCACAAAGACAGAACTTAGAATTACTTTATTTTGTCAAGTTTCAAGGAGCTAGAACAAACTGTGTTTGATTTAGACTTCCAAACACATCTATTTATATAGGAGGAAATAGAGTGAAACCTAAAAACTCAAACTGTTACTGGTAACGAACGCTTCAAGCAAAAAGAGTGAATATTGGGCAGCTAAGTGGACTTAGTTAACTGATCATTACCACAGAGATCATCAAGGTCGGATGAAAAAATATTTGCCGAGATTTCAGAAAACCAGTAGTTTTTTGGAAGCTTGGCACACCTTTGAAATGAAAGTGTCTTTCGGCAGTCTCTGCTTGGGGTAATTCAAGAGGAAACAAACCACAAAGGCAGAACTTAGAACTACTTTATTTTGTCAAGTTTCAAGGAGCTAGAACAAACTGTGTTTGATTTAGACTTCCAAACACATCTATCTATATAGGAGGAAATAGAGTGAAACCTAAAAATTCTAAGTGTTACTGGAAACGAACGTTTCAAGCGAGGAGAGTGAAAATTCTGCAGCTAAGTGGACATAGTGAACAGATCATTACCACAGAGAACCATCTAGATTGGTGAAAAAATATTTGCCAAGACTTCAGAAAACCAGTAGTTTTTTGGAAGCATGGCACACCTTTCCAATAAATGTGTTTTTCGCAGTCTCCGCTTGTGGGTATTTCACGAGGAAACAAACCACAAAGACAAAACTTAGAACAACTTTATTTTGTCAAGCTTCAAGGAGAGAGCACAAACCGTGTTTGATTTAGACTTCCAAACACATCTATCTATATAGGATGAAATAGCGTGAAACCTAAAAACTCAAACTGTTGCTGGTAACGAACGCTTCAAGCAAGAAGAGTGAATATTGGGCAGCTAAGTGGACTTAGTGAACTGATCATTACCACGGAGATCATCAAGGTCGGATGAAAAAAAATTTGCCGAGTATTCAGAAAACCGGTAGTTTTTTGGAAGCTTGGCACACCTTTCCAATGAATGTGTTTTACGCAGTCTTTTCTTGTGGCTATTTCAAGAGGAAACAAACCACAAAGACAGAGCTTAGAACTACTTTATTTTGTCAAGTTTCAAGGAGCTAGCACAAACCGTGTTTGATTTAGACTTCCAAACACATCTATCTATATAGAAGGAAATAGAGTGAAACCTAAAAATTCTAAGAGTTACTGGAAACGAACAATTCAAGAAAGGAGAGTGAAAATTGGGCAGCTAAGTGGATTTAGTGAACTGATAATTACCACAGAGAATCATCTAGATTGGGTGAAAAAATATTTGCCGAGATTTTACAAAACCAGTAGTTTTTTGGAAAGTTGGCACACCTTTCCAATGAATGTGTTTTACGCAGTCCCTGCTTGTGGCTATTTCACGAGGAAACAAATCACAAAGACAGAACTTAGAACAACTTTATTTTGTCAAGTTTCAAGGAGCTAGCACAAACCGTGTTTGATTTAGACTTCCAAACACATCTATCTATATAGGAGGAAATAGAGTGAAACCTAAAAACTCAAACTGTTACTGGTAACGAAGGCTTCAAGCAAGAAGAGTGAATATTGGGCAGCTAAGTGGACTTAGTGAACTGATCATTACCACAGAGATCATCAATGTCGGATGAAAAAATATTTGCCGAGATTTCAGAAAACCAGTAGTTTTTTGGAAGCTTGGCACACCTTTGAAATGAAAGTGTCTTTCGGCAGTCTCTGCTTGGGGTAATTCAAGAGGAAACAAACCACAAAGACAGAACTTAGAACTAATTTATTTTGTCGAGTTTCAAGGAGCTGGCACAAACCGTGTTTGATTTAGACTTCCAAACACATCTATCTATATAGGAGGAAATAGAGTGAAACCTAAAAACTCAAACTGTTACTGGTAACGAGCGCTTCATCCTAGAAGAGGGAATATTGGGCAGCTAAGTGGACTTAGTGAACAGATCATTACCACAGAGATCATCATGGTCGGATGAAAAAATTTTGCCGAGTATTCAGAAAACCAGTAGTTTTTTGGAAGCTTGGCACACCTTTCCAATGAATGTGTTTTACGCAGTCTCTGCTTGAGGCTATTTCACGAGGAAACAAACCACAAAGAGAGAACCTAGAACAACATTATTTTGTCAAGTTTCAAGGAGCTAGCACGAACCGTGTTTGATTTAGACTTCCAAACACATCTATCTATATACGAGCAAATAGAGTGAAACCTGAGAACTCAAACTATTGCTGGTAACGAACGCTTCATCCTAGAAGAGTGAATATTGGGCAGCTAAGTGGACTTAGTGACCTGATCATTACCACAGAGATCCTCAAGTTCGGATGAAAAAAAATTTGCCGGGCATTCAGAAAACCCGTAGTTTTTTGGAAGCTTGGCACACCTTTCTAATGAATGTGTTTTACACAGTCTCTGCTTGTGGCTATTTCACGAGGAAACAAACCACGAAGACAGAACATAGAACAACATTATTTGGTGAAGTTTCAAGGAGCTAGCACAAACCGTGTTTGATTTAGACTTCCAAACACATCTATCTATACAGGAGGAAATAGAGTGAAACCTAAAAATTCTAAGTGTTACTGGAAACGAACACTTCAAGCAAGAAGAGTGAAAATTGGGCAGCTAAGTGGACTTAGTGAACTGATCATTACCACAGAGAATCATCTATATTGGGAGAAAAAATATTTGCCGAGATTTCAGAAAACCAGTAGTTTTTTGGAAGCATAGCACACCTTTCCAATGAATGCGTTTTACGCAGTCTCTGCTTGTGTCTATTTCTCGAGGAAGCAAACCACAAAGACAGAACTTAGAACAACTTTATTTTGTCAAGTTTCAAGGAGCTAGCACAAACCGTGTTTGATTTAGACTTCCAAACACATCTATCTATACAGGAGGAAATATTGTGAAACCTAAAATCTCAAACTGTTACTGGTAATGAACGCTTCATCCTAGAAGACTGAACATTGGGCAGCTAAGTGGACTTAGTGAACTGATCATTACCACAGAGATCATCAAGGTCGGATGAAAAAAAATTTGCCGAGTATTCAGAAAACCAGTAGTTTTTTGGAAGCTTGGCACACCTTTCCAATGAATGTGTTTTATGCAGTCTTTGTTGTGGCTATTTCAAGAAGAAACAAACCACAAAGACAGAACTTAGAACTACTTTATTTGTCAAGTTTCAAGGAGCTAGCACAAACCGTGTTTGATTTAGACTTCCAAACACATCTATCTATATAGAAGGAAATAGAGTGAAACCTATAAACTCAAACTGTTACTGGTAACGAACGCTTCATCCTAGAAGAGTGAATATTGGGCAGCTAAGTGGAATTAGTGAACTGATCATTACCGCAGAGAATCATCTAGATTGGGTGAAAAAATATTTGCCGCGTATTCAGAAACCAGTAGTTTTTTGGAAGCTTGGCACACCTTTCCAATGAATGTGTTTTACACAGTCTGTGCTTGTGGCTATTTCAAGAGGAAACAAACCACAAAGACACAACTTAGAACTACTTTATTTTGTCAAGTTTCAAAGAGCTAGCACAAACCGGGTTTGATTTAGACTTCCAAACACATCTATCTATATAGGAGGAAATAGAGTGAAACCTAAAAATTTTAAGTGTTACTTCAAAGGAACGCTTCAATCAAGGAGAGTGAAAATTGGGCAGCTAAGTGGACTTAGTGAACTGATCATTACCACAGAGATTCATCTAGATTGCCTGAAAAAATATTTGCCGAGATTTCAATAAACCAGTAGTTTTTTGGAAGCTTGGCACACCTTTCCAATGAATGTGTTTTACGCAGTCTCTGCTTGTGGCTATTTCACGAGGAAACAAACCACAAAGACAGAACTTAGAACAACTTTATTTTGTCAAGTTTCAAAGAGCTAGCACAAACCGTGTTTGATTTAGACTTCCAAACACATCTATCTATATAGGAGGAAATAGAGTGAAACCTAAAAATTGTAAGTGTTACTTCAAACGAACGCTTCAAGCAAGGAGAGTGAAAATTGGGCAGCTAAGTGGACTAGTGAACTGATCATTACCACAGAGAATCATCTAGATTGAGTGAAAAAATATTTGCCGAGATTTCAGAAAACCAGTCCCACTTGGCTCACCAAATTTCGTTCTTCTAGGTTGAAGCATTCGACTACAGTATCAGTTTTTATATTTAGGTTTCCGTCTGTTCTCTCCTATATAGATAGATGAATGTGGAACTCTAAATATAACATGGTTTGTAGTAGCTCTTTGAAACTTGACAAAATAAAGGAGTCCTCAGTTTTGTCTCTATGATTTGTTTCCGCTTCATGTAGCCCTAAGCAGAGATTGTGGAAAAGCACTTTCATTGAAAGGGGTTGCCAAGCTTCCAAGAAATAACGAGTTTCCGAAATACCAACAAATCTTTTTTCACCCAATGTTGATGATACTTACTGGTAATCATCAGTACACAAATCCCAATTGGCTCACCGAATTTTGTTCTTCTAGGTTGAAGCGTTCGTCTACAGTAGCAGTTTTTATATTTAGGTTTCACTCTGTTCTGTCCTATATAGATAGATGAATTTGGAACTCTAAATCCAACATGGTTTGTAGTAGCTCTTTGAAAGTTAACAAAATAAAGGAGTTCTCAGTTTTTTCCCTATGCTTTGTTTCCTCTTCAAGTAGCCCTAGGCTGAGACTGTGGAAAAGCACTTACATTTAGAGGGATTGCCAAGCTTCTAAGAAATAACGAGTTTCCGAAGTACCAGCAAATATTTTTTCACCCAATCTTGATGATACTTGGTGGTAATGATTAGTACAAATATCCCACTTGGCTCACCAATTTTTGTTCTTTTAGGTTGAAGCGTTAGTCTACAGTAGCAGTTTTTATATTTAGGTTTCAATCTGTTCTCTCCTATATACATAGATAAATTTGGAATTCTATATGGAACATGGTTTGTACTAGCTCTTTGAAACTTGACAAAATAAAGGAGTTCTCAGTTTTGTCTCTATGGTTTGTTTCCTCTTCAAGTAGCCATAGGCACAGATGGTGGAAAAGCATTTTCATTGAGAGGGGTTGCCAGGATTCTAAGAAATAACAAGTTTCCGAAATACCAGCAAATATTTTTTCACCCAATGTAGATGATACTTGATTGTAATGATCAGTACACAAATCCCAATTGGCACACCAAATTTTGTACTTCTAGGTTGAAGCGTTCGTCTACAGCAGCAGTTTTTATTTTTAGGTATCACTCTGTACTCTCCTATATAGATAGATGAATTTGGAACTCTAAATCCAACATGGTTTGTAGTAGCTCTTTGAAACTTGACAAAATAAAGGAGTTCTCAGTTTTGTCTCTATGATTTGTTTCCGCTTCATGTAGCCCTAAGCAGAGACTGTAGAAAAGCACTTTCATTGAGAGGGGTTGCCAAGCTTCCAAAAAATTACGAGTTTCCGAAATTCCAGCAAATATTTTTTCACCCAATGTTGATACGTGGTGGTATATGACAAGTACACAAATCCCACTTGCCTCACCAAATTTTGTTCTTCTAGGTTGAAGCGTTCGTCTACAGTAGTAGTTTTTATATTTAGGTTTCAACCTGTTCTCTCCTATGTAGATAGATGAATTTGGAAATCTAAATCCAACATGGTGTGTAATAGCTCTTTGAAACTTGACAAAATAAAGTAGGTCTCAGTTTTGTCTTTATGGTTTGTTTCCTCTTCAAGTAGCCCTAGAAACAGACTGTGGAAACGAACTTTTATTGAGAGGGGTTGCCAAGCTTCTAAGAAATAACGAGTTTCCGAAATACCAGCAAATATTTTTTCACCCAATCTTGATGTTACTTGGTGGTAATGATCAGTACACAAATCCCACTTGGCTCACCAAATTTTGTTCCTCTAGGTTGAAGCGTTCGTCGACAGTAGCAGTTTTTATATTGAGGTTTCTGTCTGTTCTCTCCTATATAGATAGATGAATTTGGAAATCTAAATCCAACATGGTTTGCAGTAGCTCTTTGAAACTTGACAAAATAAATGAGTTCTCAGTTTTGTCTGTATGATTTGTTTCCGCTTCAAGTAGCCCTAAGCAGAGACTGTGGAAAAGCACTTTCATTGAGAGGGGTTTCCAAACTTTCAAGAAATTACGAGTTTCCAAAATACCAGCAAATATTTTTTCACCCAATCTTGACCTCACGTGGTGGTAATGAGAAGTCCACAAATCCCACTTGGCTCACCAAACTTTTTTCTTCTAGGTTGAATTGTTCGTTTAGTGTAGCAGTTTTTATTTTTAGTTTTCACTCTGTTCTCTACTATATAGATGGATGAATTTGGAACTCTAAATCCAACATGTGTGTAATAGCTCTTTGAAACTTGACAAAATAAAGGAGTCCTCAGTTTTGTCTCTATGATTTGTTTCCGCTTCATGTAGCCCTAAGCAGAGACTGTGGAAAAGCACTTTCATTGAAAGGGGTTGCCAAGCTTCCTAGAAATTACGAGTTTCCGAAATACCAGCAAATATTTATTCCCCCAAAGTTGATGATACGTGGTGGTAATGACAAGTGCACAAAACCCACCTGGCTCACCAAATTTTGTTCATCTAGGTTGACGCGTTAGTCTACAGTAGCAGTTTTTATATTTAAGTTTCAATCTGTTCTCTCCAATATAGATAGATGAATTTGGAATTCTAAATCCAACATGGTTTGTACTAGCTCTTTGAAACTTGACAAAATAAAGGAGTTCTCAGTTTTGTCTCTATGGTTTGTTTCCTCTTCAAGTATCCCTAGGCACAGACTGTGGAAAAGCACTTTCATTGAGAGGGGTTGCCAAGCTTCTAAGAAATAACGAGTTTCCGAAATACCAGCAAATATGTTTTCACCCAATCTTGATGATACTTGGTGGTAATGATCAGTACAAAAATCCCTCTTGTCTCACCAATTTTTGTTCATCTAGGTTGAAGCGTTTGTCTACAGTAGCAGTTTTTATATTTAGGTTTCAATCTGTTCTCTCCTATATAGATAGATAAATTTGGAATTCTAAATCCAAAATGGTTTGTACTAGCTCTTTGAAACTTGAAAAAATAAAGGCATTCTCAGTTTTGTCTCTATGGTTTGTTTCCTCTTCAATTAGCCATAGGCACAGATGGTGGAAAAGCATTTTCATTGAGAGGGGTTGCCAAGCTTCTAAGAAATAACGAGTATCCGAAATACCAGCAAATATTTTTTCACCCAATGTCGATGATACTTGGTGGTAATGATCAGTACACAAATCCCACTTGGCACACCAAATTTTGTTCTTCTAGTTTGAAGCGTTCGTCTACAGCAGCAGTTTTTATTTTTAGGTTACAATCTGTTCTCTACTATGTAGATAGATGAATTTGGAAATCTAAATCCAACATGGTGTGTAATAGCTCTTTGAAATTTGACAAAATAAAGGAGTTCTCAGTTTTGTCTCTATGGTTTGTTTCCTCTTCAAGTAGCCCTAGAAACCGACTGTGGAAAAGCACTTTCATGGAGACGGGTTGCCAGCTTCTAAGAAATAATGAGTTTCCGAAATACCAGCAAATATTTTTTACCCAATCTTGATGGTACTTGGTGGTAATGATTGGTTCACAAATCCCCCTTGACTCACCAAATTTTCTACTTCAAGGTTGAAGTGTTCGTTTACAGTAGCAGTTTTTAGTTTTAGGTTTCCCACTGTTCTCTCCTATATAGATAGATGAATTCGGAACTCTAAATCCAACATGGTTTGTAGTAGCTCTTTGAAACTTGACAAAATAAAGGAGTTCTCAGTTTTGTCTCTATGGTTTGTTTCCTCTTCAAGTACCCCTAGGCACAGACTGTGGAAAAGCACCTCATTGAAAGGAGTTGAAAGCTTCCAAGAAATTACGAGTTTCCGAAATACCTGCAAATATTTTTTCACCCAATCTCGATGATACGTGGTGGTAATGACAAGTACACAAATCCCACTTGGCTCACCAAATTTTGTTCTTCTAGGTTCATTCGTTCGTTTACAGTAGCAGTTTTTATTTTTAGGTTTTACTCTGTTCTCTCCTATATAGATAGATGAATTTGGAACTCTAAATCCAACATGGTTTGTAGTAGCTCTTTGAAACTTGACAAAATAAAGGAGTTCCCTGTTTTGTCTCAATGGTCTGTTTCCTCTTCAATTAGCCCTAGGCACAGACTGTGGAAAAGCACTTTCTTTGAGAGGGGTTGCCAAGCTTCTAAGAAATAACGAGTTTCCAAAACACCAGCAAATATTTTTTCACCCAATCTGGATGATATGTGGTGGGAATGATCAGTACACAAATCCCACTTGACTCACCAAATTTTGTTCTTCTAGGTTGAAGTGTTCGTTTACAGTAGCAGTTTTTATTTTTAGGTTTCAGTCTGTTCTCTCCTATATAGATAGATGAATTTGGAACTCTAAATCCAACATGGTTTGTAGTAGTTCTTTGAAACTTGACAAAATAATTGAGTTCTCAGTTTTGTCTCTATTGTTTGTTTCCTCTTCAAGTAGACCTAGGCACAGACTGTGGAAAAGCACTTTCATTGAGAGGGGTTGCCAAGCTTCTAAGAAATAATGAGTTTCCAAACACCAGCAAATATTTTTTCACCCAATCTGGATGACATGTGGTGGGAATGATCAGTACACAAATCCCACTTGACTCACCAAATTGTGCTCTTCTAGGTTGAAGCGTTCGTCTACAGGAGCAGTTTTTATTTTTAGGTTTCACTTTGTTCTCTCCTATATAGATAATGAATTTGGAACTCTAAATCCAACATGGTTTGTAGTAGCTCTTTGAAACTTGACAAAATAAAGGAGTTCTCAGTTTTGTCTCTGTGTTTTGTTTCCTCTTCAAGTAGCCCTAGCACAGACTGTGCAAAAAGCACTTTCATTGAGAGGTGTTGGCAAGCTTCTAAGAAATAATGAGTTTCCGAAATACCAGCAAATATTTTTTCATCCACTCTTTGATACGTGGTCGTAATGATCACTACACAAATCCCACTAGGCTAACCAAATTGTGTTCTTCTAGGTTGAAGAGTACGTCTGGAGCAGCACTTTTTATATGTAGGTTTCACACTGTTCTCTCTTATATAGATAGATGAATTCGGAACTCTAAATCCAACATGGTTTGTAGTAGCTCTTTGGAAATTGACAAAATAAAGGAGTTCTCAGTTTTGTCTCTATGGTTTGTTTCCTCGTCAAGTAGCCCTATGGACAGACTGTGGAAAACCCCTTTCATTGAAATGGTGGCGAACCTTCCAAGAAATAACGAGTTTCCGAAATACCAGTAAATATATTTTCACCCAATCTTGGTGATGCTTGGTGTTAATGATCAGTACACAAATCCCACTTGTTCTCACCAAATTTTGTTCTTCTAGGTTGAAGCGTTCGGTTACAGTAACAGTTTTTAATTTAAGTTTCCCTCTGTTCTCTCCTACATAGATAGATGAATTTGGAACTCTAAATCCAACATGGTTTGTAGTACCTCTTTGAAACTTGTCAAAATAAAGTATATCTCAGTTTTGTCTCTATGGTTTGCTTCCTCTTCAAGTAGCCCTAGGCTCAGACTGTGGAAAAGCACTTTCATTGAGAGGGGTTGCCAAGCTTCTAAGAAATAACGAGTTTCCGAAATACCATCAAATATTTTTTCACCTACTCTTGATGATACGTGAGGGTAATGATCAGTACACAAATCCCACTTGGCTCACCAAATTGTGTTCTTCTATGTTGAAGCTTTCGTCTACAGCAGCAGGTTTTATATGTAGGTTTCACTCTGTTCTCTCTTATATAGATACATGAATTTGGAACTCTAAATCCCATATGGTTTGTAGTAGCTCTTTGGAACTTGACAAAATAAAGTAGTTGTCAGTTTTGTCTCTATGGTTTGTTTCCTCTTCAAGTATCCCTAAGCAGAGACTCTGGAAAAGCACTTTCATTGAAAGGGGTTGCAAAGCATCCAAGAAATTACGAGTTTCCAAAATACCAGCAAATATTTTTTCACCCAATCTCGATGATACGTGGTGGTAATGACAACTACACAAATCCCACTTGGCTCACCAAATTTTGTTCTTCTAGGTTGAAGCGTTCGTTTACAGTAGTAGTTTTTATTTTTAGGTTTCAGTCTGTTCTCTTCTATATAGATAGATGAATTTGGAACTCTAAATCCAACATGGTTTGTAGAAGCTCCTTGAAACGTGACAAAGTAAAGGAGTTCTCAGTTTTGTCTCTATGATTTGTTTCCGCTTCATGTAGCCCTAAGCAGAGATGGTGGAAGAGCACTTTCATTGAAAGGTGTTGCAAAGCTTGCAAGAAATTACTAATTTCCGAAATACCAGCAAATATTTTGTCACCCAATGTTGATGATACGTGGTGGTAATGATTGGTACACAAATCCCACTTGGCTCACCAAATTTTGTTCTTCTAGGTTGAAGCGTTAGTTTACAGTAGCAGTTTTTATTTTTAGGTTTCACTTTGTTCTCTCCTATATAGATAGATGAATTTGGAACTCTAAATCCAACATGGTTTGTAGTAGCTCTTTGAAACTTGACAAAATAAAGGTGATCTCAGTTTTGTCTCTATGGTTTGTTTCCTCTTCAAGTAGCCCTAGGCACAGACTGTGGAAAAGCACTTTCATTGAGAGGGGTTGCCAGATTCTAAGAAATAACGTGTTTCCGAAATACCAGCAAATATTTTTTCTCCCAATCTTGATGATACTTGGTTGTAATCATTGGTACACAAATTCCATTTGACTCACCAAATTTTGTTCTTCTATGTTGAAGTGTTCGGTTACAGTAGCAGTTTTTATTTTTAGGTTTCCCTCTGTTCTCTCCTACATAGATAGTTTAATTTGGAACTCTAAATCCAACATGGTTTGTAGTACCTCTTTGAAACTTGACAAAATAAAGTAGTTCTCAGTTTTGTCTCTATGGTTTGCTTCCTCTTCAAGTAGCCCTAGGCACAGACTGTGGAAAAGCACTTTCATTGAGAGGGGTTGCCAAGCTTCTAAGAAATAACGAGTTTCCGAAATACCAGCAAATATTTTTTCACCCACTCTTGATGATACGTGGTCGTAATGATCACTACACAAATCCCACTTGGCTAACCAAATTATGTTCTTCTAGGTTGAAGCGTTCATCTAGAGCAGCACTTTTTATATGTAGGTTTCACTCTTTTCTCTCTTATATAGATAGATGAATTCGGAACTCTAAATCCAACATGGTTTGTAGTAGCTATTTGGAAATTGACAAAATAAAGGAGTTCTCAGTTTTGTCTCTATGGTTTGTTTCCTTGTCAAGTAGCCCTAGGCACAGACTGTGGAAAAGCACTTTCATTGAGACGGGTTGCCAAGCTTCTAAGAAATAACGAGTTTCCGAAATACCAGCAAATATTTTTTAACCAGTCTTGATGATACTTGGTGGTAATGATTGGTCACAAATCCCACTTGACTCACCAATTTGTTCTTCAAGGTTGAAGCATTCGTTTGCAGTAGCAGTTTTTATTTTTAGGTTTCCCTCTCTTCTCTCCTATATAGATAGATGAATTTGGAACTCTAAATCCAACATGGTTTGTAGTACCTCTTTGAAACTTGACAAAATAAAGTAGTTCTCAGTTTTATATCTATGGTTTGTTTCCTCTTCAAGTAGCCCTAAGCAGAGACTGTGGAAAAGCACTTTCATTGAAAGTGGTTGCCAAGCTTCCAAGAAAATACGAGTTTCCAAAATACCAGGAAATATTTTTACACCCAATCTAGATGATACGTGGTGGTAATGACAAGTACACAAATCCCACTTGGCTCACCAAATTTTGTTTTCTAGATTCATTCGTTCGTTTACAGAAGCAGTTTTTATTTTAAGGTTTTACTCTGTTCTCTCCTACATAGATAGATGAATTTGGAACTCTAAATCCAACATGGTTTGTAGTAGCTCTTTGAAACTTGACAAAAAAGGAGTTCTCTGTGTTGTCTCAATGGTGTGTTTTTGCTTGAATTAGCCCTAGGAACAGAATATTGAAAACACTTTTATTGAGAAGCATTGATAAATTTCTAAGAAATAACGTAGTTCCAAAACACCAGCAAATATATTTTCACCCAATCTGGATGATACGTGGTGGTAATTATCAGTACAGAAATCCCACTTGACTTACCAAGTTGTGTTCTTGTAAGTTGAAGCGTTCGTCTACAGCAGCAGTTTTTATATGTAGGTTTCACTCTGTTCTCTCTTATATAGATAGATGAATTTGGAACTCTAAATCCAACATGGTTTGTAGTAGCTCTTTGTAACTTGAGAAAATAAAGTAGGTCTCAGTTTTGTCTCTATGGTCTGTTTCCTCTTCAAGTAGCCCTAGGAACAGACTGTGGAAAAGCACTTTCATTGAATGGGGTGGCCAATCTTCTAAATAATAACTAGTTTCCGAAATACCAGCAAATATTTTTTCACCCAATCTAGATGATACGTGGTGGTAACGACAAGTACACAAATCCCACTTGGTTCACCAAATTTTGTTCTTCTAGGTTGAAGCGTTCGTTTACAGTAGCAGTTTTTATATTTAGGTTTCACTCTGTTCTCTCCTATATAGATCGATGAATTTGGAACTCTAAATCTAACATGGTTAGTAGTAGCACTTCGATACTTGCCAAATAAAAAAATCGTTCTCAGTTTTGTCTCTATGGTTTGTTTCCTCTCCAAGCAGCCCTAAGCAGAGACTGTGGTAAAGCAATTTCATTGAAAGGATTTGCCAAGCTTCCAAGAAATTACTAGTTTCTGAAACATCAGCAAATATTTTTTCACCCAATTTTGATGATACGTGGTGGTAATGACAAGTACACAATCCCACTTGTCTCACCAAATTTTGTTCTTCTAAGTTTAAGCGTTCATCTATAGTAGCACTTTTTATATTTAGGTTTCCCTCTGTTCTCTCCTATATAGATAGATGAATTTGGAACACTAAATCCAACATGGTTTGTAGTAGCTCTTTGAAACTCGACAAAATAAAGTAGTTCTCAGTATTGTCTCTATTGTTTGTTTCCTCTTCAAGTAGCCCTAGGCACAGACTGTGGAAAAGCACATTCATTGAAAGGGGTTGCCAAGCTTCCAAGAAATTACGAGTTTTCGAAACACCAGCAAATATTTTTTCACCCAAACTTCATGATAATTGGTGGTAATGATCGGTACACAAATCCCACTTGACACACCAAATTTTGTTCTTCTAGTTTGAAGCATTCGTTTACATTAGCAGTTTATATTTTTAGGTTTCCCTCTGTTCTGTCCTATATAGATAGATGAATTTGGAAGTCTAAATCCAACATGGTTTGTAGTAGCTCTTTGAAACTTGACCATAAAAAAAGGAGTTCTCAGTTTTGTCTCTATGGTTTATTTGCTCTTCAAGTAGCCCTAGGCACAGACTGTGGAAAAGAACTTTAATTGAGAGGGGTTGCCAAGCTTTTAAGAAATAAAGAGTTTCCGAAATACCAGCTAATATTTTTTCACCCAAACTTGATGATACATGGTGGTAATGTTCAGTACACAAATCCAACTTGGCTCACCTAATTTTTTTCTTCTAGGTTGAAGCTTTCGTCTACAATAGCAGTTTTTATATTAGGTTTCCCCCTGTTCTCTCCTATATAGATAGATAAATTTGAAACTCTATATCCAACATGGTTTGTAGGAGCTCTTTGAAACTTGACAAAATAAAGTAGGTCTCAGTTTTGTCTCTATGGTTTGTTTCCTCTTCAAGTAGCCCTAGGCCCAGACTGTGAAAAAGCAATTTCATTGAAAGGGGTGCCCAAGCTTCCAAGAAATAACGAGTTTCCGAAATAACAGTAAATATATTTTCACCCAATCTTGATGATGCTTGGTGTTAATGATTGGTACACAAATCCCACTTGGCTCACCAAATTTTGTTCTTCTAGGTTGAAGCGTTCGTTTACAGTAGCAGTTTTTATTTTTAGGTTTCACTCTGTTCTCTCCTATATAGAGAGATGAATTTGGAACTCTAAATCCAACATGGTTTGTAGTAGCTCTTTGAAACTTGACAAAATAAAGGAGATCTCTGTTTTGTCTCTATGGTTTGTTTCCTCCTCAAGTAGCCCTAGGCACAGACTGAGGAAAAGCACGTTCATTGAGAGGGGTTGCCAAGATTCTAAGAAATAACGAGTTTCCGAAATACTAGCAAATATTTTTTCTCCCAATCTTGATGACACTTGGTGATAATCATTGGTACGCAAATCCCACTTGACTCACCAAATTGTGTTCTTCTAGGTTTAAGCTTTCGGTTACAGTAGCAGTTTTTATTTTTATGTTTCCCTCTGTTCTCTCCTATATAGATATATGAATTTGGAACTCTAAATCCAACATGGTTTGTAGTACCTTTTTAAAACTTGACAAAATAAGGATTTCTCAGTTTTTTATCTATGGTTTGTTTCCTCTTCAAGTAGCCCTAAGCAGAGACTGTGGAAAAGCACTTTCATTTTAAGGGGTTGCCACGCTTCCAAGAAATTACGAGTTTCCGAAATACCAGCAAATTTTTTTCACCCAATCTTGATGATACCTGGTAGTAATGACAAGTATACAAATCCAACTTGGCTCAAAATTTTTGTTCTTCTAGGTTGAAGCGTTCGTTTATAATAGCAGTTTTTATTTTTAGGTTTCACTTTGTTCTCTCCCATATAGATAGATGAATTTGGAACTCTAAATCAAACATGGTTTGTAGTAGCTCTTTGCAACGTGACCAAATAAAGGAGTTCTCAGTTCTGTCTCTATGGTTTGTTTCCTCTTCAAGTAGCCCTAGGCACAGACGGTGGAAAAGCACTTTCATTGTGAGGGGTTGCCTAGCTTCTAAGAAATAACGACTTTCCGAAATACCAGCAAATATTTTTTTACCCAATCATAATGATACTTGGTTGTAATGATCAGTACACAAATCCCACTTGGCTCACCAAATTTTTCTCTTCTAGGTTGAAGCATTCGTCTACAGTAGCAGTTTTTATATTTAGGTTTCACTCTGTTCTCTCCTATATAGATGGATGGATTTAGAACTCTAAATCCAACATGGTTTGTAGTACCTCCTTGAAAGTTGACAAAATAAAGGAGTTCTCTGTTTTGTCTCTATGGTTTGTTTCCCCTTCATGTAGCCCAAAGCAGAGACTGTGGAAAAGCACTTTCATTGAAAGGGGTTGCCAAGTTTCCAAGAAATTACGAGTTTCCGAAATACCAGCAAATATTTTTGCACCCAATCTGGATGATACGTGGTGTTAATGACAAGTACACAAATCCCAATTGGCTCACCAAATTTTGTTCTTCTAGGTTCATTCGTTCGTTTACAGAAGCAGTTTTTATTTTTAGGTTTTACTCTGTTCTCTCCTACATAGATAGATGAATTTGGAACTCTATCCAACATGGTTTGTAGTAGTTCTTTGAAACTTGACAAAATAAAGGAGTTCTCTGGGTTGTCTCAATGGTTTGTTTCCTCTTGAATTAGCCCTAGGCACAGAATGTTGAAAAGCACTTTTATTGAGAGGGGTTGCCAAGCTTCTAAGAAATAACGAGTTTCCAAAACACCAGTAAATATTTTTTCACCCAATCTTGATGATACTTTGTGGTAATGATCAGTAAACAAATCCCACTTGGCTCACCAAATTTTGTTCTTCTAGATTGAAGCATTCATCTACGGTAGCAGTTTTTATATTTGCCTTTCACTCTTTTTTCTCCTATATATATAGATGAATTTAGAACTCTAAATCCAACATGGTTTGTAGTACCTCTTTGAAACTTGACAAAATAAAGTAGTTCTCAGTTTTGTCTCTATGGTTTGTTTCCTCTTCAAGTAGCCCTAAGCAGAGACTCTTAGAAAGAAAGTGCAAAAGCACTTTCATTGAAAGTGGTTGCCAAGCTTCCAAGAAATTACGAGTTTCCAAAATACCAGCAAATATTTTTTCACCCAATCTAGATGATACGTGGTGGTAATGACAAGTACACAAATCCCACTTGGCTCACCAAATTTTGTTTTCTAGGTTCATTCATTCGTTTACAGAAGCAGTTTTTATTTTTAGGTTTTACTCTGTTCTCTCCTACATAGATAGATGAATTTGGAACTCTAAATCCAACATGGTTTGTAGTAGCTCTTTGAAACTTGACAAAATAAAGGAGTTCTCTGTGTTGTCTCAATGGTTTGTTTTCTCTTGAATTAGCCCAAGGCACAGAATGTTGAAAAGCAATTTTATTGAGAGGGGTTGCCAAGCTTCAAAGAAATTACTAGTTTCCGAAACACCAGCAAATATTTTTTCACCCAATCTTGATGATACGTGGTGGTAATGACAAGTACACAATCCCACTTGGCTCACCAAATTTTGTTCTTCTAGGTGGAAGCGTTCGTTTATAGTAGCAGTTTGTATTTTTAGGTTCCCTCTGTTCTCTCCTATATAGATAGATGATTTTGGAACTCTAAATCCAACATGGTTTGTAGTAGCTCTTTGAAACTTGACAAAATAAAGGAGTTCTCTGTTTTGTCTCTATGATTTGTCTCCGCTTCATGTAGCCCTAAGCAGAGACTCTGGAAAAGCACTTTCATTGAAAGGGGTTTCCAAGCTTCCAAGAAATTACGAGTTTCCGAAATACCAGCAAATATATTTTTGACCCAATGTTGGTGATACGTGGTGGAAATAATAAGTACACAGATCCCACTTGGCTCACCAAATTTCGTTCTTCTAGGTTGAAGCATTCGTTTACAGGAGCAGTTTTTATTTTTAGGTTTCACTCTGTTCTCTCCTATATAGATAAATGAATTTGGAACTCTAAATCCACATGGTTTGCAATAGCTCTTTGAAAATTGACAAAATAAAGGAGTTCTCAGTTTTGTCTCTATGATTTGTTTCCGCTTCAAGTAGCCCTAAGCAGAGACTGTGGAAAAGCACTTTCATTGAGAGGGGTTGCCAAGCTTCTAAGAAATAACGAGTTCCCGAAACACCAGCAAATATTTTTTCACCCAATCTTGATGATACTTGGTGATAATGATCACTACACAAATCCCACTTGGCTAACCAAATTTTCTTCTTCAGGTGGAAGCATTCGTTTAAGGAGTCGTTTTTATATTTAGGTTTCACTCTGTTCTCTCCTATATACATAGATGAATTCGGAACTCTAAATCAAAAATGGTTTGTAGTAGCTCTTTAAAACTTGACAAAATAAAAGAGTTCTCAGTTTTTTCTCTATGTTTTGTTTCCTCTTCAAGTAGCCCTAGGCACAGACTTTGGAAAAGCACTTTCCTTGAGAGGGTTTGCCAAGCTTCTAAGAAATAATGAGTTTCTGAAATAACAGCAAATATTTTTTCACCCAATCTTGATGATACTTGGTGGTAATGATCGGTTCACAAATCCCACTTGACTCACCAAATTTTGTTCTTGTTGGTTGAAGCGTTCGTTTACAGTAGCAGTTTATATTTTTAGGTTCCCTCTGTTTTCTCCTATATAGATAGATGATTTTGGAACTCTAAATCCAACATGGTTTGTAGTAGCTCTTTGAGACTTGACAAAATAAAGGAGTTCTCAGTTTTGTTTCTATGATTTGTTTTTACTTCATGTGCCCTTAGCAGAGATTTTGGAAAAGCACTTTCATTGAAAGAGGTTGGGAAGCTTCCAAGAAATTACGATTTTCCGAAATACCAGCAAATATTCTTTTCACCCAATGTTGATGATACGTGGTGGTAATGACAAGTACAGAAATCCCACTTGGCTCACCAAATTTTGTTCTTCTAGGTTGAAGCGTTCGTTTACAGTAGCAGTTTTTATTTTTAGGTTTCACTGTGTTCTCTCCTATATAGATAGATGAATTTGGACTCTAAATCCAACATGGTTTCTAGTATCTCTTTGAAACTTTACAAAACAAAGGAGTTCTCAGTTTTGTCTCTATGATTTGTTTCGGCTTCATGTAGCCATAATCAGAGACTGTGGAAAAGCACTTTCATTGAAAGGGGTTGCCAAGCTTCCAAGAAATTACGAGTTTCCAAAATACCAGCAAATATTTTTTCACCCAATGTTGATGATACCTGGTGGTAATGAAAACTACACAGATCCCACTTGGCTCACCAAATTTTGTTCTTCTCAGTTGAAGCGTTCATTTACAGTAGCAGTTTTTATTTTTAGGTTTCCCACTGTTCTCTCCTATATAGATAGATGAATTTGGAACTCTAAATCCAACATGGTTTGTAGTAGCACTTTGAAACTTGACAAAAAGGAGTTCTCAGTTTTGTCTCTATGGTTTGTTTGCTCTTCAAGTAGCCCTAAGCAGAGACTGTGGAAAAGCACTTTCATTGAAAGTGGTTGCCATGCTTCCAAGAAATTACGAGTTTTTGAAATATCAGCAAATATGTTTTCACCCAATCTTAATGATACATCGTGGTAATGATCACTACACAAATCCAACTTGGCTCACCAAAATGTGTTCTTGTAGGTTGAAAAGTTCATCTACCGCAGCTGTTTTTATATGTAGGTTTCACTCTGTTCTCTCTTATATAGATAGATGAATTTGGAACTCTCAATCCAACATGGTTTGTAGTGGCTCTTTGGAACTTGACAAAATAAAGAAGTTCTCTGTTTTGTCTTTATGGTTTGTTTCCTCATCAAGTTGCCCTAAACAGAGACTGTGGAAAAGCACTTTCATTCAAAGGGGTTGCCAAGCTTCCAAGAAATTACGATTTCCGAAATACCAGCAAATGTTTTTTCACCCAATGTTGGAGATACGTGGTGGTAATGACAAGTACACAGATCCCACTTGGCTCACCAAATTTTGTTATTCTAGGTTGAAGCATTCGTTTATAGTAGCAGTTTTTATTTTTAGGTTTCACTCTGTTCTCTCCTATATAGATATATGAATTTGGAACTTTAAATCCAACATGGTGTATAGTCGCTCTTTGAAAATTGAAAAAATAAAAGAGTTCTCAGTTTTGTCTTTATGATTTGTTTCCGCTTCATGTAGCCCTAAGCAGAGACTGTGGAAAAGCACTTTCATTGAAAGGGGTTGCCAAGCTTCCAAGAAATTACGAGTTTCCGAAATACCAGCAAATATTTTTTCACCCAATATTGATGATACGTGGTGGTAATGACAAGTACACAGATCCCACTTGTCTTACCAAATTTTGTTCTTCAAGGTTGAAGAGTTCGTTTACAGTAGCAGTTTTTATTTTTAGGTTTCACTCTGTTCTCTCCTATATAGATAGATGAATTTGGAACTCTAAATCCAACATGGTTTGTAGTAGCTCTTTGAAACTTGACAAAATAAAGGAATTCTCAGTTTTGTCTCTATGGTATGTTTCCTCTTCAAGTAGCCCTAGGCACAGACTGTGGAAAAGCACTTTCATTGAGAGGGGTTGCCAAGCTTCTAGGAAATAACGAGTTTCCGAAATACCAGCAAATATTTCTTCACCCAATGTTGGTGATACGTGGTGGTAATGACAAATACACAGATCCCACTTGGCTCACCAAATTTTGTTCTACTAGGTTGAAGCGTTCCTTTACAGTAGCAGTTTTTATTTTTAGGTTTCACTCTGTTCTCTCCTATATAGATGATGATTTGGAACTCTAAATCCAACATGGTTTGTAGTAGCTCTTTGAAAATTGACAAAATAAAGTAGTTCTCAGTTTTTTTTCTATGAATTGTTTCCGCTTCAAGTAGCCCTAATCAGAGACTGTGGAAAAGCACTTTCATTCAGAGGGGTTGCCAAGCTTCCAAGAAATTACGAGTTCCCGTAATACCAGCAAATATTTCTTCACCCAATGTTGGTGATACGTGCTGGTAATGACAAGTACAGAGGTCCCACTTGGCTCACCAAATTTTGTTCCTCTAGGTTGAAGCGTTCATTTAGAGTAGCACTTTTTATTTTTAGGTTTCACTCTGTTCTCTCCTATATAGATGATGAATTTGGAACTCTAATTCCAACATGGTTTGTAGTAGCTCTTTGCAAATTGACAAAATAAAGGAGTTCTCAGTTTTGTCTCTATGATTTGTTTCTGCTTCAAGTAGCCCTAAGCAGAGACTGTGGGAAAGCACTTCCATTGAGAGGGGTTGCCAAGCTTCTAAGAAATAACGAGTTTCCGAAATACCAGCAAATATTTTCTCACCCAATCTTCATGATACTTGGTGGTAATGATCACTACACAAATCCCACTTGGCTCTCAAATTTTCCTATTCTAGGTTGAAGCGTTCGTCTACAGTAGCAGTTTTAATATTTAGGTTTCCCTCTGTTCTCTCCTATATAGATAGATGAATTTGGAATTCTAAATCTAACATGGTTTGTAGTAGGTCTTTGAAACTTGACAAAATAAAGGAGTTCTCAGTTTTGTCTCTATGGTTTTTTTCCTCTTCAAGTAGCCCTATGCACAGACTGTGAAAAAGCACTTTCATTAAGAGGGGTTTCCAAGCTTCTAAGAAATAACGAGTTTCCGAAACACCAGCAAATATTTTTTCACCCAATCTTGATGATACTTGGTGGTAATGATCGGTACACAAATCCCACTTGACTCACCAAATTTTGTTCTTCTAGTTTGAAGCGTTCGTTTATAGTAGCAGTTTGTATTTTTAGGTTCCCTCTGTTCTCTAGTATATAGATAGATGTTTTTGGAACTCTAAATCCAACATGGTTTGTAGTAGCTCTTTGAAACTTGACAAAATAAAGGAGTTCTCTGTTTTGTCTCTATGATTTGTTTCCGCTTCATGTAGCCCTAAGCAGAGACTCTGGAAAAGCACTTTCATTGAAAGGGGTTTCCAAGCTTCCAAGAAATTACGAGTTTCCGAAATACCAGCAAATACATTTTGACCCAATGTTGGTGATACGTGGTGGAAATGATAAGTACACAGATCACACTTGGCTCACCAAATTTCGTTCTTCTAGGTTGAAGCATTCGTTTACAGTAGCAGTTTTTATTTTTAGTTTTCACTCTGTTCTGTCCTATATAGATGATGAATTTGGAACTCTAAATCCAACATGGTTTGTAGTAGCTCTTTGAAAATTGACAAAATAAAGGAGTTCTCAGTTTTGCCTCTATGATTTGTTTCCGCTTCAAGTAGCCCTAAGCAGAGACTGTTGAAAAACACTTTCATTGAGAGGGGTTGCCAAGCTTCTAAGAAATAACGAGTTCCCGAAACACCAGCAAATATTTTTTCACGCAGTCTTGATGATACTTGGTGGTGATGATCACTACACAAATCCCACTTGGCTCACCAAGTTTTCTTCTTCTAGGTGGAAGCATTCGTTTACAGGTGCCGTTTTTATATTTAGGTTTCACTCTGTTCTCTTCTATATAGATAGATGAATTAGGAACTCTAAATCCAAAATGGTTTGTAGTAGCTCTTTGAAACTTGACAAAATAAAGGTGATTCAGTTTTTTCTATGGTTTGTTTCCTCTTTAAGTAGCCCTAGGCACAGACTGTGGAAGAGCACTTTCATTGAAAGGGGTTGCGATGCTTGCAAGAAATTACGATTTTCCGAAATACCAGCAAATATTTTTTCACCCAATGTTGATGATACGTGGTGGTAATGACAAGTACACAAATCCCACTTGGCTCACCAAATTTTGTTCTTCTAGGTTGAAGCGTTCGTTTACAGTAGCGGTTTTTATTTTTAGGTTTCACTGTGTTCTCTCCTATATGGATAGATGAATTTGGACTCTAAATACAACATGGTTTGTAGTAGGTCTTTGAAACTTGACAAAATAAAGGAGTTCTCAGTTTTGTCTCTATGATTTGTTTCCGCTTCATGTAGCCCTAAGCAGAGACTGTGGAAAAGCACTTTCATTGAAAGGGGTTGCGAAGTTTCCAAGAAATTACGATTTTCCGAAATACCAGCAAATATTTTTTCACCCAATGTTGGAGATACGTGGTGGTAATGACAAGTACACAGATCCCACTTGGCTCACCAAATTTTGTTCTTCTAGTTGAAGCGTTCGTTTACAGTAGCAGTTTTTATTTTTAGGTTTCACTCTGTTCTCTCCTGTATAGATGATGAATATGGAACTCTAATTCCAACATGGTTTGTAGTAGCTCTTTGAAAATTGACAAAATAAAGTAGTTCTCAGTTTTGTCTCTATGATTTATTTCCGCTTCAAGTAGCCCTAATCAGAGACTGTGAAAAAGCACTTTTTTTCAGAAGGGTTGCCAAGCTTCCAAGAAATTACGAGTTCCCGAAATACCAGCAAATATTTCTTCACCCAATGTTGGTGATACGTGCTGTTAATGACAAGTACACAGGTCCCACTTGGCTCACCAAATTTTGTTCTTCTAGGTTGAAACGTTCGTTTAAGGTAGCAGTTTTTATTTTTACGTTTCACTATGTTCTCTCCTATATAGATGATGAATTTGGAACTCTAAATCCAACATGGTTTGTAGTAGCTCTTTGAAGATTGACAAGATAAAGGAGTTCTCAGTTTTGTCTCTATGATTTGTTTCCGCTTCAAGTAGCCCTAAGCAGAGACTGTGGAAAAGCACTTTCATTGAGAGGGGTTGCCAAGCTTCTAAGAAATAACGAGTTTCCGAAATACCAGCAAATATTTTTTCACCCAATCTTCATGATACTTGGTGGTAATGATCACTACACTAATCACACTTGGCTCACCAAATTTTCTTCTTCTAGGTTAAAGCGTTCGTCTACAGTAGCAGTTTTAATATTTAGGTTTCCCTCTGTTCTCTCCTATATAGATAGATGAATTTGAACTCTAAATCCAACATGATTTGTTGTCGCTCTTTGAAACGTGACAAAATAAAGGAGTTCTCAGTTTTGTCTCTATGGTTTGTTTCCTCTTCAAGTAGCCCTAGGCACAGACTGTAGAAAAGCAATTTCATTGAGAGGGTTTGCCAAGCTTCTAAGAAATAACGAGTTTCCGAAATGCCAGCAAAACTTTTTTCACCCAATCTTGATGATACTTCTTGGTAATGATCGGTACACAAATCCCACTTGACTCACCAAATTTTGTTCTTCTAGGTTGAAGCGTTCGTTTACAGTAGCAGTTAATATTTTCAGGTTCCCTCTGTTCTCTCCTATATAGATAGATGAATTTGGAACTCTAAATCCAACATGGTGTGTAATAGCTCTTTGAAACCTGACAAAATAAAGGAGTTCTCAATTTTTTCTCTATGATTTGATTCCGCTTCTTGTAGCCCTAAGCAGAGACTGTGGTAAAGCAATTTCATTGAGAGCTGTTGCCAAGCTTTTAAAAAATAATGAGTATTCGAAAAATCAGCAAATATTTTTTCACCCAATCTTGATGATACTTGTTGGTAATGACAAGTACAAAAATCCCACTTGGGTCACCAAATTTTGTTCTTCTAGGTTGAAGCGTTCGGTTACAGTAGCAGTTTTTATTTTTAGGTTTCACTCTGTTCTCTCATATATAGATGATGATTTTGGAACTCTAAATCCAACATGGTTTGTAGTAACTCTTTGAAAATTGACAAAATAAAGAGTTCTCAGTTTAGTCTCTATGTTTTGTTTCCTCTTCATGTATGTCTAGGAACAGACTGTGGCAGAGTACTTCAATTGAGAGGGGTTGCCATGCTTCTAAGAAATAATGAGTTTCCGAAATACCAGCAAATATTTTTTTAACCCAATCTTGATGATACTTCGTGTCAATGATCAGTACACAAATCCCACTTGGCTCACCAAATTTTCTTCTTCTAGATGGAAGCGTTCGTTTACTGGAGCAGTTTTTATTTTTAGGTTTCACTCTGTTATCTCCTATATAGATAGATGAATTTGGAACTCTAAATCCAACATGGTTTGTAGTAGCTCTTTGAAACTTGAGAAAATAAAGGAGTTCTCAGTTTTGTCTCTATGGTTTGTTTCCTCTTCAAGTATCTCTAGGCACAGACTGTGGAAAAGTACTTTCATTGAGAGGGGTTGCCAAGCTTCTAAGAAATAACGAGTTTCTGAAATACCAGCAAATATTTTTTCCCCAATCTTTATGATAGTTGGTGGTAATGATCAGTACACAAATCCCACTTGGCTCAACAAATTTTGTTCTTCTAGGTTGAAGCGTTCGACTATACTAGCAGTTTTTATATTTAGGTTTCACTCTGGTCTCTAATGTATTGATAGATGCATTTAGAACTCTAAATCCAAAATGGTTTGTAGTAGCTCTTTGAAACTTGACAAAATAAAGGAGTTCTCAGTTTTGTCTCTATGGTTTGTTTCCCCTTCATGTATGTCTAGGAACACACTGTGGAAAAGCACTTTCATTGAGAGGGGTTGCCAAGCTTCTAAGAAATAACGAGTTTCCGAAATAGCAGCAAATATTTTTTTAACCCAAACTTGATGATACTTGGTGGCAATGATCAGTACACAAATCCCACTTGGCTCACCAAATTTTGTTCTTCTAGTATTAAACGTTTGTCTACAGTAGCAGTTTTTGTATTTAGGTTTCACTCTGTTCTCTCCTATATAGATTGATGAATTTGGAACTCTAAATCCAACATGGTTTGTTGTAGCTCTTTGAAACTTGACAAAATAAAGGAGTTCTCAGTTTTGTCTCTATGGATTGTTTACTCTTCCAGTAGCCCTGGGCACAGACTGTGGAAAAGCACTTTCATTGAGAGGGGTTGCCAATCTTCTAAGAAATAACGAGTTTCCGAAATACCAGCAAATATTTTTTCACCTAATATTGATGATAAGAGGTGGTATTGATCAGGACACAAATCCCACTTTGCTCACCAAATTTTGTTCTTCTAGGTTGAAGCGTTCGTCTACAGTAGCAGTTTTTATATTTAGGTTTTTCTCTGTTTTCTCCTATATAGATAGATGAATTTGGAATTCTAAATGTAACATGGTTTGTAGTAGGTCTTTGAAACTTGACAAAATAAAGGAGTTCTCAATTTTGTCTCTATGGTTTGTTGCCTCTTCAAGTAGCCCTTGGCACAGACTGTGAAAAAGCACTTTCATTGAGAGGGGTTGCCAAGCTTCTAAGAAATAACGAGTTTCCGAAATACCAGCAAATATATTTTCACCCAATGTTGATGATACTTTTTGGTAATGATCAGTACACAAATGCCACTTGGCTCACCAAATTTTCTTATTCTAGGTGGAAGCGTTCGTTTACAGGAGCAGATTGTATTTTTAGGTTTCACTCTGTTCTCTCCTATATAGATAGATGAATTTGGAACACTAAATCCAACATGGTTTGTAGTAGCTCTTTGAAACTTGACAAAATAAAGGAGTTCTCAGTTTTGTCTCTATGGTTTGTTTCCTCTTCAAGTAGCCATAGGCACAGACTGTGGAAAAGCACTTTCATTGAGAGGGATTGCCAAGCTTCTAAGAAATAACGAGTTTCCGAAATACCAGCAAATATTTTTTCACCCAATCTTGATGATTCTTGGTGGTAATGATCGGTTCACAAATCCCACTTGACTCACCAAATTTTGTTCTTCTTGGTTGAAGCGTTCGTTTACAGTAGCAGTTTATATTTTTAGGTTTAATCTGTTCTCTCCTATATAGATAGATGATTTTGGAACTCTAAATCCATCATGGTTTGTAGCAGCTCTTTGAATCTTGACAAAATAAAAGAGTTCTCAGTTTTGTTTCTATGATTTGTTTTGGCTTCATGTGCCCTAAGCAGAGTCTCTGGAAAAGCACTTTTATTGAAAGGGGTTGCCAAGCTTCTAGGAAATAACGAGTTTCCGAAATACCAGCAAATATTTTTTCACCTAATATTGATGATAAGAGGTGGTATTGATCAGGACACAAATCCCACTTTGCTCACCAAATTTTGTTCTTCTAGGTTGAAGCGTTCGTCTACAGTAGCAGTTTTTATATTTAGGTTTTTCTCTGTTTTCTCCTATATAGATAGATGAATTTGGAATTCTAAATGTAACATGGTTTGTAGTAGGTCTTTGAAACTTGACAAAATAAAGGAGTTCTCAATTTTGTCTCTATGGTTTGTTGCCTCTTCAAGTAGCCCTTGGCACAGACTGTGAAAAAGCACTTTCATTGAGAGGGGTTGCCAAGCTTCTAAGAAATAACGAGTTTCCGAAATACCAGCAAATATATTTTCACCCAATGTTGATGATACTTTTTGGTAATGATCAGTACACAAATGCCACTTGGCTCACCAAATTTTCTTATTCTAGGTGGAAGCATTCGTTTACAGGAGCAGATTGTATTTTTAGGTTTCACTCTGTTCTCTCCTATATAGATAGATGAATTTGGAACACTAAATCCAACATGGTTTGTAGTAGCTCTTTGAAACTTGACCAAATAAAGGAGTTCTCAGTTTAGTCTGTATGGTTTGTTTCCTCTTCATGTATGTCTAGGAACAGACTGTGGAAAAGCACTTTCATTGAGAGGGGTTGCCAAGCTTCTAAGATATAACGAGTTTCCAAAATATCAGCCAATATTTTTTTAACCCAATCTTGATGATACTTGGTGGTAATGATCGGTTCACAAATCCCACTTGACTCACCAAATTTTGTTCTTCTTGGTTGAAGCGTTCGTTTACAGTAGCAGTTTATATTTTTAGGTTTAATCTGTTCTCTCCTATAAAGATAGATGATTTTGGAACTCTAAATCCATCATGGTTTGTAGCAGCTCTTTGAATCTTGACAAAATAAAAGAGTTCTCAGTTTTGTTTCTATGATTTGTTTTGGCTTCATGTGCCCTAAGCAGAGTCTCTGGAAAAGCACTTTTATTGAAAGGGGTTGCCAAGCTTCTAGGAAATAACGAGTTTCCGAAATACCAGCAAATATTTTTTCACCCAATCTTGATGATACGTGGTGGTAATGACAAATACACAGATCCCACTGGGCTCACCAAATTTTGTTCTTCTAGGTTGAAGCGTTCGTTTACAGTAGCAGTTTTTATTTTTAGGTTTCACTTTGTTCTCTCCTATATAGATAGATGAATTTGGAACTCTAAATCCAAAATGGTTTGTGGTAGCTGTTTCAAACTTGACAAAATATAGTAGTTCTCAGTTTTGTCTCTATGGTTTGTTTCCTCTTCAATAGCCCTACGCACAGACTGTGGAAAGGCACTTTCATTGAGAGGGGTTGCCAAGCTTGCAAGAAATTACGAGTTTCCGAAATACCAGCAAATATTGTTTTAACCCAATCTTGATGATACTTGATGGCAATGATCAGTACACAGATCCCACTTGGCTCACCAAATTTTGTTCTTCTAGGTTGAAGCGTTTGACTACAGTAGCAGTTTTTATATTCAGGTTTCACTCTGTTCTCTACTATATTGATAGATAAATTTGGAACTCTAAATCCAAATTGGTTTGTAGTAGCTGTTTGAATCTTGACAAAATATAGTAGTTCTCAGTTTTGTCTCTATGTTTTGTTTTCTCTTCAAGTAGTCCTAGGCACAGACTGTGGAAAGGCACTTTCATTGAGAGGGGTTGCCAAGCTTCTAAGAAATAACGAGTTTCCGAAATACCAGCAAATATTATTTTAACCCAAACTTGATGATACTTGATAGCAATGATCAGTACACAAATCCCACTTGGCTCACCAAATTTAGTTCTTTTAGGATTAAACGTTCGTCTACAGTAGCAGTTTTGATATTTAGGTATCACTCTCTTCTCTCCTATATAGATAGATGTATTTGGAGCTCTAAATCAACCATGGTTAATAGTAGCTCTTTGAAACTTGACAAAATAAAGGAGTTCTCAGTTTAGTCTCTATGGTTTGTTTCCTCTTCAATAGCCCTACACACAGACTGTGGAAAAGCACTTTCATTGAGAGGGGTTGCCAAGCTTCCAAGAAATTACGAGTTCCCAAAATACCAGCAAATATTTTTTCACCCAATGTTGGTGATACGTGGTGGTAATGACAAGTACACAGATCCCACTTGGCTAACCAAATTTTGTTCTTCTAGGTTGATGCTTTCGTTTACAATAGCAGTTTTTATATTAGGTTTCACTCTGTCCTCTCCTATATAGATAGGTGAATTTGGAACTCTAAATCCAAAATGGTGTGCAATAGATCTTTGAAACTTGACAAAATAAAGGAGTTCTCAGTTATGTCCCTATGGTTTGTTTCCTCTTCAATTAGTCCTAAGCACAGACTGTGGAAAAGTACTTTCATTGAGAGGGGTTGCCACGCTTCTAAGAAATAACGAGTTTCAGAAATACCAGAAAATATTTTTTCACCCAATCTTGATGATACTTGGTGGTAATGACAAGTACACAAATCCCACTTGGCTCAACAAATTTTGTACTTCTAGGTTGAAGCGTTCGTTTAGAGTAGCAGTTTATATTTTTAGGTTCCCTCTGTTCTCTCTTATATAGATAGATGAATTTGGATCTCTAAATCCAAAATGGTGTGCAATAGCTCTTTGAAACTTGACAAGATAAAGGAGTTCTCAGTTTTGTCTCCATGGTTTGTTTCCTCTTCAAGTAGCCCTACGCACAGACTGTGCAAAAGCATTTACATTGAGAAGTGTTGCCAAGCTTTTAAGAAATAGCGAGTTTCCGAAATACCAGCAAACATTTTTTCACCCAATCTGATGATACGTGGTGGTAATGAACAATACACAAATCCCACTTGGTTCACCAAATTTTGTTCTACTAGGTTTCAGCATTCGTGTACAGTAGCAGTTTTTATATTTAGGTTTCACTCTGTTCTCTCTATATAGATAGATAAATATGGAACTCTAAATCCAACGTAGTTTGCAGTAGCTCTTTAAAACTTGACAAAATAAAGGAGTTCTCTGTTTAGTCTCTATGGTTTGTTTCCTGTTCAAGTATCTCTAGGCACAGACTGTTTAAAAGCACTTTCATTGAGAGGGGTTGCCAAGCTTTTAAGAAATAACGAGTTTCGGAAATACCAGCAAATACTTTTTCACCCAATCTTGATGATACTTGGTGGTAATGATCAGTACACAAACCCACTTGGCTCACCAAATTTTCTTCTTCTAGGTGGAAGTGTTCGTTTAGAGGAGCACTTTTTATTTTTAGGTTACACTCTGTTCTCTCCTATATAGATAGATGAATTTGGAACTCTAAATACAACATGGTATGTAGTAGCACTTTGAAAATTGACATTATAAAGGAGTTCTCAGTTTTGTCTCCATGGTTTCTTTCCTCTTCAAGTAGCCCTACGCACAGACTGTGGAAAAGCACTTTCATTGAGAGGGGTTGCGAAGCATCTAAGAAATAGCGAGTTTCCGAAATACCAGCAAATATTTTTTCACCCAATCTTTATGACAGTTGGTGGTAATGATCAGTACGCAAATCCCACTTGGCTCACCAAATTTTGTTCTTCTAGGTTGAAGCGTTCGACTACAGTAGCAGTTTTTATATTTAGGTTTCACTCTGTTCTCTACTATATTGATAGATGAATTTGGAACTCAAAATCCAAAAGGGTTTGTAGTAGCTCTTTGAATCTTGACAAAATAAAGGAGTTCTCAGTTTAGTCTCTATGGTTTGTTTCCTCTGCATGTATTTCTAGGAACAGACTGTGGAAAAGCACTTTTATTGAGAGGGGTTGCCAAGCTTCTCAGAAATAATGAGTTTCCAATATACCATCAAATATTTTTTTAACCCAGTCTTGATGATACTTGGTGACAATGATCAGTACACAAATCCCACGTGGCTCACCAAATTTTCTTCTTCTAGGTGGAAGCGTTCATTTACAGGAGCAGTTTTTATTTTTAGGTTTCACTCTGATCTCTCCTATATAGATAGATGAATTTGGAACTCTAAGTCGAACATGGTTTGTAGTAGCTGTTTGAAACTTGACAAAATAAAGGAGTTCTCAGTTTTGTCTCTATGGTTGTTTCCTCTTCAAGTATCTCTAGGCACAGACTGTGGAAAACATATTCATTGAGAGTGGTTGTTAAGCTTCTAAGAAATAACGAGTTTTCGAAATACCAGCAAATATTTTTTCACCCAATCTTTATGATATTTGGTGGTAATGATCAGTACACAAATCCCACTTGGCTCACCAAATTTTCTTCTTCTAGGTTGAAGAGTTCGACTACAGTAGCAGTTTTTATATTCAGGTTTCACTCTGTTCTCTACTATATTGATAGATAAATTTGGAACTCTAAATCCGAATTGGTTTGTAGTAGCTCTTTGAAACTTGACCAAATAAAGGAGTTCTCAGTTTAGTCTGTATGCTTTGTTTCCTCTTCATGTATGTCTAGGAACAGACTGTGGAAAAGCACTTTCATTGAGAGGGGTTGCCAAGCTTCTAAGATATAACGAGTTTCCAAAATATCAGCCAATATTTTTTTAACCCAATCTTGATGATACTTGATGGCAATGATCAGTACACAAATCCCACTTCGCTCACCAAATTTTGTTCTTTTAGGATTAAACGTTCGTCTACAGTAGCAGTTTTTATATTTAGGTTTCACTCTGTTCTCTCGTATATAGATAGATGAATTTGGAACTCTAAATCCAACATGGTTAGTAGTAGCTCTTTGAAACTTGACAAAATAAAGGAGTTCTCAGTTTAGTCTCTATGGTTTGTTTCCTCTTCATGTATTTCTAGGAACAGACTGTGGAAAAGCACTTTTATTGAGAGGGGTTTCCAAGCTTCTCAGAAATAACGAGTTTCCAAAATACCATCAAATATTTTTTAACCCAGTCTTGATGATACTTGGTGACAATGATCAGTACACAAATCCCACGTGGCTCACCAAATTTTCTTCTTCTAGGTGGAAGCGTTCATTTACAGGAGCAGTTTTTATATTAGGTTTCACTCTGATCTCTCCTATATAGATAGATGAATTTGGAACCCTAAGTCGAACACGGTTTGTAGTAGCTTTGTGAAACTTAACAAAATAAAGGAGTTCTCAGTTTTGTCTCTATGGTTTGTTTCCTCTTCAAGTATTTCTAGGCACAGACTGTGGAAATCATATTCATTGAGAGGGGTTGCCAGGCTTCTAAGAAATAACGAGTTTTCAAAATACCAGCAAATATTTTTTCACCCAATCTTTATGATAGTTGGTGGTAATGATCAGTACACAAATCCCACTTGGCTCACCAAATTGTGTTCTTCTAGGTGGAAGCGTTAGTATACAGCTGCAGTTTTTATATGTAGGTTTCACTCTGTTCTCTCTTATATAGATAAATGAATTTGTAACTCTAAATCCAACATGGTTTGTAGTAGCTCTTTGGAACTTGACAAAATAAAGGATTTCTCAGTTTTGTCTCTATGGTTTGTTTCCTCTTCAAGTACCCCTAGGCACAGACTGTGGAAAAGCACTTTCATTGAAAGGAGTTGCCAGGCTTCCAAGAAATTACGAGTTTCCGAAATACCAGTAAATATATTTTCACCCAATCTTGATGATGCTTGGTGTTAATGATCGGTACACAAATCCCACTTGGCTCACCAAATTTTGTTCTTCTAGGTTGAAGCGTTCGTTTAGAGTAGCAGTTTTTATTTTTAGGTTTCCCTCTGTTCTCTCCTACACAAATCCCACTTGGCTCACCAAATTTTCCTATTCTAGGTTGAAGCGTTCGTCTACAGTAGCAGTTTTAATATTTAGGTTTCCCTCTGTTCTCTCCTATATAGATAGATGAATTTGGAACTCCAAATCCAACATGGTTTGTAGTACCTCTTTGAAACTTGACAAAATAAAGGAGTTCTCAGGTTTGTCTCTATGGTTTGTTTCCTCTTCAAGTAGCCCTAGTCAAAGACTGTGGAAAAGCACTTTCATTGAGAGGTGTTGCCAAGCTTCTAAGAAATAACGAGTTTCCGAAATACCAGCAAATATTTTTTACCCCAATTTTGATGATACTTGGTGGTAATGATCAGTAAACAAATCCCACTTGGCTCACCAAATTTTGTTCTTCTAGATTGAAGCGTTCGTTTACAGTAGCAATTTTTATTTTTAAGTTTCACTCTGTTCTCTCCTATATAGATGATGAATTTGGAACTCTAAATTCAACATGGTTTGTAGTACCTCGTTGAAAATTGACAAAATAAAGGAGTTCTCAGTTTATTCTCTATTGTTTGTTTCCTCTTCAAGTAGCCCTAGGCACAGACTGTGAAAAAGCAATTTCATTGAGAGGGGTTGCCAAGCTTTTAAGAAATAACGAGTTTCCGAAATACCAGAAAATATTTTTTCACCCAATCTTGATGATACTTGGTGGTAATGATCGGTACAAAAATCCCACTTGACTCACCAAATTTTGTTCTTCTAGGTTGAAGCGTTCATTTACAGTAGCAGTTTATATTTTTACCTTAAACTCTGTTCTCTCCTATATAGATAGACGAATTTTGAATTCTATATCCAACATGGTTTGTAGTAGCTCTTTGAAACTTGACAAAATAAAGTAGTTCTCAGTTTTATCTCTATGGTTTGTTTCCTCTTCAAGTAGCCCTAGGCACAGACTGTGGAAAAGCACTTTCATTGAGAGGGTTGGCCAAGCTTCTAAGAAAAAATGAGTTTCCAAAATACCAGAAAATATTTTTTCACCCAGTCTTGATGATACTTGGTGGTAATGATCGGTACACAAATCCCACTTGACTAACCAAATTTTGTTCTTCTAGGTTGAAGCATTCGTTTACAGGAGCAGTTTTTATTTTTAGGTTACACTCTGTTCTCTCCTATATAGATAGATGAATTTGGACTCTAAATCCAACATGGTTTCTAGTATCTCTTTGAAAATTTACAAAACAAAGGAGTTCTCAGTTTTGTCTCTATGATTTGTTTCTGCTTCATGTAGCCATAATCAGAGACTGTGGAAAAGCACTTTCATTGAAAGGGGTTGCCAAGCTTCCAAGAAATTACGAGTTTCCAAAATACCAGCAAACATTTTTTCACCCATTCTGATGATACGTGGTGGTAATGAAAAATACACAAATCCCACTTGGTTCACCAAATTTTGTTCTTCTGGGTTTCAGCGTTCGTGTACAGTAGCAGTTTTTATATTTACGTTTCACTCTGTTCTCTCTATATAGATAGATGTATATGGATCTCTAAATCCAACATGGTTTGCAGTAGCTCTTTGAAACATGACAAAATAAGGGAGTTCTCAGTTTTGTCTTTATGGTTTGTGTCCTCTTCAAGTAGCCCTAAGCAGAGACTCTGGAAAAGCACTTTCATTGAAAGGGGTTGCAAAGCATCCAAGAAATTACGAGTTTCCGAAATACCAGCAAATATTTTTTCACAGAATCTCGATGATACGAGGTGGTAATGACAAGTACACAAATCCCACTTGGCTCACCAAATTTTGTTCTTCTAGGTTCATTCGTTCGTTTACAGTAGCAGTTTTTATTTTTAGGTTTTACTCTGTTCTCTCTTATATAGATAGATGAATTTGGAGCTCTAAATCCAACATGGTTTGTAGTAGCTCCTTGAATCTCGACAAAATAAAGTAGTTCTCAGTATTGTCTCTATGGTTTATTTCCTCTTCTAGTAGCCCTAGGCATAGATGTGGAAAAGCACTTTCATTGAAAGGGGTGGCCAAGCTTTCAAGAAATAATGAGTTTCCGAATTACCAGCAAATATATTTTCACCCAATCTTGATGATGCTTGGTGTTAATGATCCGTACACAAATTCCACTTGGCTCATCAAATTTTGTTCTTCTAGGTTGAAGCATTCGTTTACAGTAGCAGTTTTTATTTTTAGGTTTCAGTCTGTTCTCTCCTATACAGATAGATGAATTTGGAACTCTAAATCCAACATGGTTTGTAGTAGTTCTTTGAAACTTGAGAAAATAATGGAGTTCCCAGTTTTGTCTCTATGGTTTGTTTCCTCTTCAATTAGCCCTAGGCACAGACTGTGGAAAAGCACTTTCATTGAGATCGGTTGCCAAGCTTCTAAGAAATAACGAGTTTCCAAAACACCAGCAAATATTTTTTCACCCAATCTGGATGATATGTGGTGGGAATGATCAGTACACAAATCCCACTTGACTCACCAAATTGTGTTCTTCTAGGTTGAAGCGTTCGTCTACAGCAGCAATTTTTATATGTAGGTTTCACTCTGTTATCTCTTATATAGATAGATGAATTTGGAACTCTAAACCCAACATGGTTTATAGTAGCTCTTTGAAACTTGACAAAATAAAGTAGTTCTCAGTTTTGTCTCTATGGTTTGTTTCCTCTTCAAGTAGCCCTAGGCACAGACTGTGGAAAAGCACTTTCATTGAAAGGGGTGGCCAAGCTTCTAAGAAATAACGAGTTTCCGAAATACCAGCAAATATTTTTTCACCCAATCTTGATGATACGTGGTGGTAATGACAAGTACACAAATCCCACTTGGCTCACCAAATTGTGTTCTTCTAGATTGAAGCGTTCGTCTACAGCAGCAGGTTTTATATGTAGGTTTCACTCTGTTCTCTCTTATATAGATAGATGAATTTGGAACTCTAAATCCCACATGGTTTGTAGTAGCTCTTTGGCACTTGACAAAATAAAGTAGTTGTCAGTTTTGTCTTTATGGTTTGTTTCCTCTTCAAGTAGCCCTAAGCAGAGACTCTGGAAAAGCACTTTCACTGAAAGGGGTTGCAAAGAATCCAAGAAATTACGAGTTTCCGAAATACCAGCAAATATTTTTTCACCCAATCTTGATGATACGTGGTGGTAATGACAAGTACACAAATCCCACTTGGCTCACCAAATTTTGTTCTTCTAGGTTCATTCGTTCGTTTACAGTAGCAGTTTTTTTTTTTAGGTTTTACTCTGTTCTCTCTTATATCGATAGATGAATTTGGAACTCTAACTCCAACATGGTTTGTAGTAGCTCTTTGAAACTTGACAAAATAAAGGAGTTCTCTGTTTTGTCTCAATGGTTTGTTTCCTCTTCAATTAGCCCTAGTCACAGACTGTGGAAAAGCACTTTCTTTGAGAGGGGTTGCCAAGCTTCTAAGAAATAACGAGTTTCCAAAACACCAGCAAATATTTTTTCACCCAATCTGGATGATATGTGGTGGGAATGATCAGTAAACAAATCCCACTTGACTCACCAAATTGTGTTCTTCTAGGTTAAAGCATTCGTCTACAGCAGCAGTTTTTATATGTAGGTTTCACTCTCTTCTGTCTTATATAGATAGATGAATTTGGAACTCTTAATCCAACATGGTTTATAGTAGCTCTTTAAAACATGACAAAATAAAGTAGGTCTCAATTTTGTCTCTATGGTTTCTTTCCTCTTCAAGTAGCCCTAGGCACAGACTGTGGAAAAGCACTTTCATTGAAAGGCGTGGCAAGCTTCCAGGAAATAACGAGTTTCCGAAATACCAGTAAATATATTTTCACCCAATCTTGATGATACGTGGTTGTAATCATTGGTACACAAATTCCATTTGACTCACCAAATTTTGTTCTTCTAGGTTGAAGCGTTCGTTTACAGTAGCAGTTTTTATTTTTAGGTTTCCCTCTCTTCTCTCCTACATGAATAGATGAATTTGGAACTCTAAATCCAACATGGTTTGTATTACCTCTTTTAAACTTGACAAAATAAAGTAGTTCTCAGTTTTGTCTCTATGATTTGCTTCCTCTTCAAGTAGCCCTAGGCACAGACTGTGGAAATGCACTTTCATTGAGAGGGGTTGCCAAGCTTCTAAGAAATAACGAGTTTCCGAAATAACAGCAAATATTTTTTCACCCAATATTGATGATACTTGGTGGTAATGATCAGTACACAAATCCCACTTGGCTCACAAAAGTTTGTTCTTCTAGGTTGAAGCCTTCGTCTACAGTAGCAGTATTTATATTTAGGTTTCCCTCTGTTCTCCCCTATATAGATAGATGAATTCGGAACTCTAAATCCAACTTGGTTTGTAGTAACTCTGTGAAACTTGACAAAATAAAGTAGGTCTCAGTTATGTCTCTATGGTTTCTTTCGGCTTCAAGTAGCCCTAGGCACAGACTGTGGAAAACCACTTTCATTGAAAGGGGTGGCGAAGCTTCCAAGAAATAACGAGTTTCCGAAATACCAGTAAATATATTTTCACCCAATCTTGATGATGCTTGGTGTTAATGATCAGTACACAAATCCCACTTGGCTCACCAAATTTTGTTCTTCTAGGTTGAATCGTTCGTTTACAGTAGCAGTTTTTCTTTTTAGGTTTCAGTCTGTTCTCCCCTATATAGATAGATGAATTTGGAACTCTAAATCCAACATGGTTTGTAGTAGCTGTTTGAAACTTGACAAAATAAAGGAGATCTCAGTTTTGTCTCTATGGTTTGTTTCCTCTTCAAGTAGCCCTAGGCACAGACTGTGGAAAAGCACTTTCATTGAGAGGGGTTGCCAAGATTCTAAGAAATAAGGAGTTTCCGAAATACCAGCAAATATTTTTTCTCCCAATCTTGATGATACGTGGTTGTAATCATTGGTACACAAATTCCATTTGACTCACCAAATTTTGTTCTTCTAGGTTGAAGCGTTCGTTTACAGTAGCAGTTTTTATTTTTAGGTTTCCCTCTGATCTCTCCTACATAGATAGATGAATTTGGAACTCTAAATCCAACATGGTTTGTAGTACCTCTTTGAAACTTGACAAAATAAAGTAGTTCTCAGTTTTGTCTCTATGGTTTGCTTCCTCTTCAAGTAGCCCTAGGCACAGACTGTGGAAAAGCACTTTCATTCAGAGGGGTTGCCAAGCTTCTAAGAAATAACGAGTTTCCGAAATACCAGCAAATATTTTTTCACCCACTCTTGATGGTACGTGAGGGTAATGATCAGTACACAAATCCCACTTGGCTCACCAAATTGTGTTCTTCTAGATTGAAGCGTTCGTCTACAGCAGCAGGTTTTATATGTAGGTTTCACTCTATTCTCTCTTATATAGATAGATGAATTTGGAACTCTAAATCCAACATGGTTTGTAGTAGCTCTTTGAAACTTGACAAAATAATGGAGTTCTCTGTTTTGTCTCAATGGTTGTTTCCTCTTCAATTAGACCTAGGCACAGACTGTTGAAAAGCACTTTCTTTGAGAGGGGTTGCCAAGCTTCTAAGAAATAACGAGTTTCCAAAACAGCAGCAAATATTTTTTCACCCAATCTGGATGATATGTGGTGGGAATGATCAGTACACAAATCACACTTGACTCACCAAATTGTGTTCTTCCAGGTTGAAGCGTTCGTCTACAGCAGCAGTTTTTATATGTAGGTTTCACTCTATTCTGTCTTATATAGATAGATGAATTTGGAACTCTAAATCCAACATGGTTTATAGTAGCTCTTTGAAACTGAACAAAATAAAGTAGGTCTCAGTTTTGTCTCTATGGTTTCTTTCCTCTTCTAGTAGCCCTAGAACAGACTGTGGAAAAGCACTTTCATTGAAAGGGGTGGCCAAGCTTCCAAGAAATAACGAGTTTCCGAAATACCAGTAAATATATTTTCACCCAATCTTGATGATGCTTGGTGTTAATGATCGGTACACAAATCCCACTTGGCTCACCAAATTTTGTTCTTCTAGGTTGAAGCGTTCATTTACAGTAGCAGTTTTTATTTTTAGGTTTCACTCTGTTCTCTCCTATATAGATAGATGAATTTGGAACTCTAAATCCAACATGGTTTGTAGTAGCTCTTTGAAAGTTGACAAGATAAAGCAGATCTCAGTTTTGTCTCTATGGTTTGTTTCCTCTTCAAGTAGCCCTAGGCCCAGACTGTGGAAAAGAACTTTCATTGAGAGGGGTTGCCAAGATTCTAAGATAACGAGTTTCCGAAATACCAGCAAATATTTTTTCTCCCAATCTTGATGATACTTGGTTGTAATTATTGGTACACAAATTCAATTTGACTCACCAAATTTGGTTCTTCTAGGTTGAAGCGTTCGGTTACAGTAGCAGTTTTTATTTTTAGGTTTCCCTCTGTTCTCTCCTACATAGATAGATGAATTTGGAACTCTAAATCCAACATGGTTTGTAGTACCTTTTTGAAACTTGACAAAATAAAGTAGTTCTCTGTTTTGTCTCTGTGGTTTGTTTCCTCTTCAAGTAGCCCTAGGCACAGACTGTGAAAAGCACTTTCATTGAAAGGGGTGGCCAAGCTTTCAAGAAATAACGAGTTTCCGAATTACCAGCAAATATATTTTCACCCTATCTTGATGATGCTTGGTGTTAATGATCGGTACACAAATTCCACTTGGCTCAGCAAAGTTTGTTCTTCTAGGTTGAAGCGTTCGTTTACAGTAGCAGTTTTGATTTTTAGGTTTCACTTTGTTCTCTCCTATATGGATAGATGAATTTGGAACTCTAAATCCAACATGGTTTGTAGTAGCTCTTTGAAACTTGACAAAATAAAGGAGTTCTCAGTTTTGTCTCTATGGTTTGCTTCCTCTTTAAGTAGCCCTAGGCACAGACTGTGCAAAAGCACTTTCATTGAGTGGGGTTGCCAAGCTTCTAGAAATAACGAGTTTCCGAAATACCAGTAAATAATTTTTCACCCACTCTTGATGATACGTGAGGGTAATGATCAGTACACAAATCCCACTTGGCTCACCAAATTGTGTTCTTCTAGGTTGTAGCGTTCGTACAGCAGCAGGTTTTATATGTAGGTTTCACTCTGTTCTCTCTTATATAGATAGATGAATTTGGAACTCTATATCCCATATGGTTTGTAGTAGCTCTTTGGAACTTGACAAAATAAAGTAGTTGTCAGTTTTGTCTTTATGGTTTGTTTACTCTTCAAGTAGCCCTAAGCAGAGACTCTGGAAAAGCACTTTCATTGAAAGGGGTTGCAAAGCATCCAAGAAATTACGAGTTTCCGAAATACCAGCAAATATTTTTTCAACGAATCTCGATGATACGTGGTGGTAATGACAAGTACACAAATCCCACTTGGCTTACCAAATTTTGTTTTTCTAAGTTGAAGCGTTCGTTTACAGTAGCAGTTTTTATTTTTAGGTTTCAGTCTGTTCTCTCCTATATAGATAGATGAATTTGGAACTCTAAATCCAACATGGTTTATAGTGGCTCTTTGAAACTTGACCAAATAATGTAGTTCTCAGTTTTGTCTCTGTGGTTTGTTTCCTCTTCAAGTAGCCCTAGGCACAGACTGTCGAAAAGCACTCTCATTGAAAGGGGTGGCCAAGCTTTCAAGAAATAACGAGTTTCCGAATTACCAGCAAATATATTTTCACCCAATCTTGATGATGCTTGGTGTTAATGATCGGTACACAAATTCCACTTGGCTCAGCAAATTTTGTTCTTCTAGGTTGAAGCGTTCGTTTACAGTAGCAGTTTTGATTTTTAGGTTTCACTTTGTTCTCTCCTATATAGATAGATAAATTTGGAACTCTAAATCCAACATGGTTTGTAGTAGCTCATTGAAACTTGACAAAATAAAGGAGTTCTCAGTTTTGTCTCTGTGGTTTGCCTCCTCTTTAAGTAGCCCTAGGCACAGACTGTGGAAAAGCACTTTCATTGAGAGGGGTTGCCAAGCTTCTAAGAAATAACGAGTTTCCAAAATACCAGCAAATATTTTTTCACCCACTCTTGATGATACGTGAGGGTAATGATCAGTACACAAATCCCACTTGGCTCACCAAATTGTGTTCTTCTAGGTTGTAGCGTTCGTACAGCAGCAGGTTTTATATGTAGGTTTCACTCTGTTCTCTCTTATATAGATAGATGAATTTGGAACTCTATATCCCATATGGTTTGTAGTAGCTCTTTGGAACTTGACAAAATAAAGTAGTTGTCAGTTTTGTCTTTATGGTTTGTTTACTCTTCAAGTAGCCCTAAGCAGAGACTCTGGAAAAGCACTTTCATTGAAAGGGGTTGCAAAGCATCCAAGAAATTACGAGTTTCCGAAATACCAGCAAATATTTTTTCAACGAATCTCGATGATACGTGGTGGTAATGACAAGTACACAAATCCCACTTGGCTTACCAAATTTTGTTCTTCTAAGTTGAAGCGTTCGTTTACAGTAGCAGTTTTTATTTTTAGGTTTCAGTCTGTTCTCTCCTATATAGATAGATGAATTTGGAACTCTAAATCCAACATGGTTTATAGTGGCTCTTTGAAACTTGACCAAATAATGTAGTTCTCAGTTTTGTCTCTGTGGTTTGTTTCCTCTTCAAGTAGCCCTAGGCACAGACTGTCGAAAAGCACTCTCATTGAAAGGGGTGGCCAAGCTTTCAAGAAATAACGAGTTTCCGAATTACCAGCAAATATATTTTCACCCAATCTTGATGATGCTTGGTGTTAATGATCGGTACACAAATTCCACTTGGCTCAGCAAATTTTGTTCTTCTAGGTTGAAGCGTTCGTTTACAGTAGCAGTTTTGATTTTTAGGTTTCACTTTGTTCTCTCCTATATAGATAGATAAATTTGGAACTCTAAATCCAACATGGTTTGTAGTAGCTCATTGAAACTTGACAAAATAAAGGAGTTCTCAGTTTTGTCTCTGTGGTTTGCCTCCTCTTTAAGTAGCCCTAGGCACAGACTGTGGAAAAGCACTTTCATTGAGAGGGGTTGCCAAGCTTCTAAGAAATAACGAGTTTCCGAAATACCAGCAAATATTTTTTCACCCACTCTTGATGATACGTGAGGGTAATGATCAGTACACAAATCCCACTTGGCTCACCAAATTGTGTTCTTCTAGGTTGTAGCATTCGTACAGCAGCAGGTTTTATATGTAGGTTTCACTCTGTTCTCTCTTATATAGATAGATGAATTTGGAACTCTATATCTCATATGGTTTGTAGTAGCTCTTTGGAACTTGACAAAATAAAGTAGTTGTCAGTTTTGTCTTTATGGTTTTTTTACTCTTCAAGTAGCCCTAAGCAGAGACTCTGGAAAAGCACTTTCATTGAAAGGGGTTGCAAAGCATCCAAGAAATTACGAGTTTCCGAAATACCAGCAAATATTTTTTCACAGAATCTCGATGATACGAGGTGGTAATGACAAGTACACAAATCCCACTTGGCTCACCAAATTTTGTTCTTCTAGGTTCATTCGTTCGTTTACAGTAGCAGTTTTTATTTTTAGGTTTTACTCTGTTCTCTCTTATATAGATAGATGAATTTGGAGCTCTAAATCCAACATGGTTTGTAGTAGCTCCTTGAATCTCGACAAAATAAAGTAGTTCTCAGTATTGTCTCTATGGTTTATTTCCTCTTCTAGTAGCCCTAGGCATAGATGTGGAAAAGCACTTTCATTGAAAGGGGTGGCCAAGCTTTCAAGAAATAATGAGTTTCCGAATTACCAGCAAATATATTTTCACCCAATCTTGATGATGCTTGGTGTTAATGATCCGTACACAAATTCCACTTGGCTCATCAAATTTTGTTCTTCTAGGTTGAAGCATTCGTTTACAGTAGCAGTTTTTATTTTTAGGTTTCACTTTGTTCTCTCCTATATAGATAGATGAATTTGGAACTCTAAATCCAACATGGTTTGTAGTAGCTCTTTGAAACTTGACAAAAGAAAGGAGGTCTCAGTTTTGTCTCTGTGGTTTGTTTCCTCTTCAAGTAGCCCTAGGCACAGACTGTGCAAAAAGCACTTTCATTGAGAGGTGTTGGCAAGCTTCTAAGAAATAACGAGTTTCCGAAATACCAGCAAATATTTTTTCACCCACTCTTGATGATACGTGGTCGTAATGATCACTACACAAATCGCACTTGGCTAACCAAATTGTGTACTTCTAGGTTGAAGCGTTTTTCTAGAGCAGCACTTTTTATATGTAGGATTCACTCTGTTCTCTCTTATATAGATAGATGAATTCGGAACTCTAAATCCAACATGGTTTGTAGTAGTTCTTTGGAAATTGACAAAATAAAGGAGTTCTCAGTTTTGTCTCTATGGTTTGCCTTCTCTTTAAGTAGCCCTAGGCACAGACTGTGGAAAAGCACTTTCATTGAGAGGGGTTGCCAAGCTTCTAAGAAATAACGAGTTTCCGAAATACCAGCAAATATTTTTTCACCCACTCTTGATGATACGTGAGGGTAATGATCAGTACACAAATCCCACTTGGCTCACCAAATTGTGTTTTTCTAGGTTGTAGCATTCGTACAGCAGCAGGTTTTATATGTAGGTTTCACTCTGTTCTCTCTTATATAGATAGATGAATTTAAAACTCTATATCCCATATGGTTTGTAGTAGCTCTTTGGAACTTGACAAAATAAAGTAGTTGTCAGTTTTGTCTTTATGGTTTGTTTACTCTTCAAGTAGCCCTAAGCAGAGACTCTGGAAAAGCACTTTCATTGAAAGGGGTTGCAAAGCATCCAAGAAATTACGAGTTTCCGAAATACCAGCAAATATTTTTTCACCGAATCTCGATGATACGAGGTGGTAATGACAAGTACACAAATCCCACTTGGCTCACCAAATTTTGTTCTTCTAGGTTCATTCGTTCGTTTACAGTAGCAGTTTTTATTTTTAGGTTTTACTCTGTTCTCTCTTATATAGATAGATGAATTTGGAACTCTAAATCCAACATGGTTTGTAGTATCTCTTTGAAACTCGACAAAATAAAGTAGTTCTCAGTATTGTCTCTATGGTTTATTTCCTCTTCTAGTAGCCCTAGGCATAGACTGTGGAAAAGCACTTTCATTGAAAGGGGTGGCCAAGCTTTCAAGAAATAATGAGTTTCCCAAATACCAGCAAATATATTTTCACCCAATCTTGATGATACGTGGTAGTAATGATCCGTACACAAATTCCACTTGGCTCACAAAATTTTCTTATTCTAGGTGGAAGCCTTCGTTTACAGTAGCAGTTTTTATTTTTAGGTTTCACTTTGTTCTCTCCTATATAGATAGATGAATTTGGAACTCTAAATACAACATGGTTTGTAGTAGCTCTTTGAAACTTGACAAAAGAAAGGAGGTCTCAGTTTTGTCTCTGTGGTTTGTTTCCTCTTCAAGTAGCCCTAGGCACAGACTGTGCAAAAAGCACTTTCATTGAGAGGTGTTGGCAAGCTTCTAAGAAATAACGAGTTTCCGAAATACCAGCAAATATTTTTTCACCCACTCTTGATGATACGTGGTCGTAATGATCACTACACAAATCGCACTTGGCTAACCAAATTGTGTACTTCTAGGTTGAAGCGTTCGTCCAGAGCAGCACTTTTTATATGTAGGATTCACTCTGTTCTCTCTTATATAGATAGATGAATTCGGAACTCTAAATCCAACATGGTTTGTAGTAGTTCTTTGGAAATTGACAAAATAAAGGAGTTCTCAGTTTTGTCTCTATGGTTTATTTCCTCTTCAAGTAGCCCTAGGCACAGACTGTGGAAAAGCACTTTCATTGAGAGGGGTTGCCAAGCTTCTAAGAAATAACGAGTTTCTGAAACACCAGCAAATATTTTTTCACCCAATCTGGATGATATGTGGTGGGAATGATCAGTACACAAATCCCACTTGACTCACCAAATTGTGTTCTTCTAGGTTGAAGCGTTCGTCTACAGCAGCAGTTTTTATATGTAGGTTACGCTCTGTTCTCTCTTATATAGATAGATGAATTTGGAACTCTAAATCCAACATGGTTTATCGTAGCTCTTTGAAACGACAAAATAAAGTAGGTCTCAGTCTTTTCTCTATGGTTTCTTTCCTCTTCAAGTAGCCCTAGGCACAGACTGTGGAAAACCACTTTCATTGAAATGGGTAGCCAGGCTTCCAAGAAATAACGAGTTTCCGAAACACCAGTAAATATATTTTCACCCAATCTTGATGATGCTTGTTGTTAATGATCGGAACACAAATCCCACTTGGCTCACCAAATTTTGTTCTACTAGGTTGAAGAGTTCGTTTGCAGAAGCAGTTTTTATTTTTAGGTTTCATTTTGTTCTCTCCTATATATATAGATGAATTTGGAACTCTAAATCCAACATGGTTTGTAGTAGCTCTTTGAAACTTGACAAAATAAAGGAGATCTCAGTTTTGTCTCTATGGTTTGTTTCCTCTTCAAGTAGCCCTAGGCACAGACTGTGGAAAAGCACTTTCATTGAGAGGGGTTGCCAAGATTCTAAGAAATAACGAGTTTCTGAAATACCAGCAAATATTTTTTCTCCCAATCTTGATGATACTTGGTTGTAATCATTGGTACACAAATTCCATTTGACTCACCAAATTTTGTTCTTCTAAGTTGAAGCGTTCGGTTAGAGTAGCAGTTTTTATTTTTGGGTTTCCCTCTGTTCTCTCCTACATAGATAGATGAATTTGGAACTCTAAATCCAACATGGTTTGTAGTACCTCTTTGAAACTTGACAAAATAAAGTAGTTCTCAGTTTTGTCTCTATGGTTTGCTTCCTCTTTAAGTAGCCCTAGGCACACACTGTGCAAAGCACTTTCATTGAGAGGGGTTGCCAAGCTTCTAAGAATTAACGAGTTTCTGAAATACCAGCAAATATTTTTTCACCCACACTTGATGATACGTGAGGGTAATGATCAGTACACAAATCCCACATGGCTCACCAAATTGTGTTCTTCTAGGTTGAAGCGTTCGTCTACAGCAGCATTTTGTATATGTAGGTTTCACTCTGTTCTCTCTTATATAGATAGATGAATTTGGAACTCTAAATCCAACATGGTTTATAGTAGCTCTTTGAAACTTGACAAAATAAAGTAGTTCTCAGTTTTCTCTCTATGGTTTGTTTCCTCTTCAAGTACCCCTAGGCACAGACTGTGGAAAAGCACTTTCATTGAAAGGAGTTGCCAAGATTCCAAGAAATTACGAGTTTCCGAAATACCAGCGAATATTTTTTCACCCAATCTCGAATGTACGAGGTGGTATGACAAGTACACAAATCCCACTTGGCTCACCAAATTTTGTTCTTCTAGGTCCATTCGTTCGTTTACAGTAGCAGTTTTTATTTTTAGCTTTTACTCTGTTCTCTCCTACATAGATAGATGAATTTGGAACTCTAAATCCAACATGGTTTGTAGTAGCTCTTTGAAACTTGACAAAATAAAGGAGTTCTCTGTTTTGTCTCAATGGTTTCTTTCCTCTTCAATTAGCCCTATTCACAGACTGTGGAAAAGCACTTACTTTGAGAGGGGCTGCCAAGCCTCTAAGAAAAAACGAGTTTCCAAAGCACCAGCAAATATTTTTTCACCCAATCTGGATGAAATGTGGTGGGAATGATCAGTACACAAATCCCACTTGACTCACCAAATTGTGTTCTTCTAGGTTGAAGCGTTCGTCTACAGCAGCAGTTTTTATATGTTGGTTACACCCTGTTCTCTCTTATATAGATAGATGAATTTGGAACTCTAAATCCAACATGGTTTATAGTAGCTCTTTGAAACTTGACAAAATAAAGGAGTTCTCAGTTTAGTCTCTATGGTTTGTTTCCTCTTCAATTATCTCTAGCACAGACTGTGGAAAAGCACTTTCACTGAGAGGGGTTGCCAAGCTTTTAAGAAATAACGAGTTTCTGAAATACCAGCAAATATTTTTTCTCCCAATCTTGATGATACTTGGTTGTAATCATTGGTACACAAATTCCATTTGACTCACCAAATTTTGTTCTTCTAGGTTGAAGTTTTCGGTTACAGTAGCAGTTTTTATTTTTAGGTTTCCCTCTGTTCTCTCCTACATAGATAGATGAATTTGGAACTCTAAATCCAACAAGGTTTGTAGTAGCTCTTTGAAACTTGACAAATAAAGGAGTTCTCAGTTTTTTCTCTATGGTTTTCTTCCTCTTTAAGTAGCCCTAGGCACAGATTATGGAAAAGCACTTTCATTGAGAAGGGTTGCCAAGCTTCTAAGAAATAACGAGTTTCCGAAATACCAGCAAATATTTTTTCACCCACACTTGATGATACGTGAGGGTAATGATCAGTACACAAATCCCACTTGGCTCACCAAATTGTGTTCTTCTAGGTTGAATGGTTCGTCTACAGCAGCAAGTTCTATATGTAGGTTTCACTCTGTTCTCTCTTATATAGATAGATGAATTTGGAACTCTAAATCCCATATGGTTTGTAGTAGCTCTTTGGAACTTGACAAAATAAAGTAGTTGTCAGTTTTGTCTTTATGGTTTGTGTCCTCTTCAAGTAGCCCTAAGCAGAGACTCTGGAAAAGCACTTTCATTGAAAGGGGTTGAAAGCATCCAAGAAATTATGAGTTTCCGAAATACCAGCAAATATTTTTTCACCCAATCTTGATGATACGTGGTGGTAATGACAAGTACACAAATCCCACTTGGCTCACCAAATTTTGAACTTCTAGGTTGAAGCGTTCGTTTACAGTAGCAGTTTTGATTTTTAGGTTTCGGTCTGTTCTCCTATATAGATAGATGAATTTGGAACTCTAAATCCAACATGGTTTGTAGTAGTTCTTTGAATCTTGAGAAAATAATGGAGTTCCCAGTTTTGTCTCTATGGTTTGTTTCTTCTTCAATTAGCCCTAGGCACAGACTGTGGAAAAGCACTTTCATTGAGAGGGGTTGCCAAGCTTCTAAGAAATAACGAGTTTCCAAAACACCAGCAAATATTTTTTCACCCAATCTGGATGAAATGTGGTGGGAATGATCAGTACACAAATCCCACTTGACTCACCAAATTGTGTTCTTCTAGGTTGAAGCGTTCGTCTACAGCAGCAGTTTTTATATGTCGGTTACACCCTGTTCTCTCTTATATAGATAGATGAATTTGGAACACTAAATCCAACATGGTTTGTAGTAGCTCTTTGAACTTGACAAAATAAAGTAGGTCTCACTTTTGTCTCTATGGTTTGTTTAATCTTCAAGTAGCCCTAGGCACAGACTGTGGAAAAGCACTTTCATTGAAAGGAGTTGCCAAGCTTCCAAGAAATAACGAGTTTCCAAAACACCAACAAATATTTTTTCACCCAATCTGGATGAAATGTGGTGGGAATGATCAGTACACAAATCCCACTTGACACACCAAATTGTGTTCTTCTAGGTTGAAGCGTTAAGTTACAGTAGCAGTTTTTATTTTTAGGTTTCCCTCTGTTCTCTCCTACATAGATAGATGAATTTGGAACTCTAAATCCAACATGGTTTGTAGTAGCTCTTTGAAACTTGACAAAATATAGTAGTTCTCATTTTTTTCTCTATGGTTTGCTTCCTCTTTAAGTAGCCCTAGTCACAGACTGTGGAAAAGCACTTTCATTGAGAGGGGTTGCCAACCTTCTAAGAAATAACGAGTTTCTGAAATACCAGCAAATATTTTTTCACCCACACTTGATGATACGTGAGGGTAATGATCAGTACACAAATCCCACTTGGCTCACCAAATTGTGTTCTTCTAGGTTGAAGGGTTCGTCTACAGCAGCAGGTTCTATATGTAGGTTTCACTCTGTTCTCTCTTATATAGATAGATGAGTTTGGAACTCTATATCCCATATGGTTTGTAGTAGCTCTTTGGAACTTGACAAAATAAAGTAGTTGTCAGTTTTGTCTTTATGGTTTGTGTCCTCTTCAAGTAGCCCTAAGCAGAGACTCTGGAAAAGCACTTTCATTGAAAGGGGTTGCAAAGCATCCAAGAAATTATGAGTTTCCGAAATACCAGCAAATATTTTTTCACCCAATCTTGATGATACGTGGTGGTAGTGACAAGCACACAAATCCCACTTGGCTCACCAAATTTTGTACTTCTGGGTTGAAGCGTTCGTTTACAGTAGCAGTTTTTATTTTTAGGTTTCACTCTGTTCTCTGCTATATAGATAGATGAATTTGGAACTCTAAATCCAAAATGGTTTGTAGTAGTTCTTTGAAACTTGACAAAATAATGGAGTTCTCAGTTTTGTCTCTATGGTTTGTTTCCTCTTAAATTAGCCCTAGGCACAGACTGTGGAAAAGCACTTTCATTGAGAGGGGTTGCCAACCTTCTAAGAAATAACGAGTTTCCAAAACACCAGCAAATATTTTTTCACCCAATCTGGATGATATGTGGTTTGAATGATCAGTACACAAATCCCACTTGACTCACCAAATTGTGTTCTTCTAGGTTGAAGCGTTCGTCTACAGCAGCAGTTTTTATATGTAGGTTTCACTCTGTTATCTCTTATATAGATAGATGAATTTGGAACTCTAAATCCAACATGGTTTTAGTAGCTCTTCGATACTTTACAAAAAAATGGAGTTCTTAGTTTTGTGCCTATGGTTTGTTTCGTCTCCAAGCAGCCCTAAGCAGAGACTGTGGAAAAGCAATTTCATTGAAAGGGGTTGCCAAGCTTCCAAAAAATTACTAGTTTACGAAACACCAGCAAATATTTTTTCACCCAATCTTGATGATACGTGGTAGTAATGACAAGTACACAATCCCACTTGGCTCACCAAATTTTGTTCTTCTAGGTGGAAGTGTTCGTTTATAGTAGCAGTATTTATATTTAGGTTTCCTTCTGTTTTCTCCTATATAGATAGATTAATTTGGAACTCTAAATCCAACATGGTTAGTAGTAGCTCTTTGAAACTTGACAAAATAAAGGAGTTCTCAGTTTTGTTTCTATGATTTGTTTCCTCATCAAGTAGCCCTAAAGATAGACTGTGGAAAAGCACTTTCATTGAAAGGGGTTGCCCAGCTTCCAAGAAATTACGAGTTTCCGAAATACCAGCAATTATTTTTTCACCCAATCTTGTTGATACGTGGTGGTAATTACAAGTACACAATCCCACTTGGCTCACCAAATTTTGTTCGTCTAGGTTTAAGCGTTCGACTACAGTAGCACTTTTTATATTTAGGTTTCCCTCTGTTGTCTCCTATATAGATAGATGAATTTGGAACTCTAAATCCAACATGGTTTGTAGTAGCTCTTTGAAACTTGACAAAATAAAGGAGTACTCAGTTTTGTCTCTATGGTTTGTTTCCTCTTCAAGTAGCCCTAGGCACAGACTGTGGAAAAGCACTTTCATTGAAAGGTGTTGCCAAGCTTCCAAGAAATTACAATTTTCCGAAAAACCAGCAAATATTTTTTCACCCAAACTTTATGATACTTGGTGGTAATGATCGGTACACAAATCCCACTTGACAACCAAATTGTGTTCTTCTAGTTTGAAGCGTTTGTTTACAATAGCAGTTTATATTTTTAGGTTTCCCTCTGTTCTCTCCTATATAGATAGATGAATTTGGAACTCTAAATCCAACATGGTTTGTAGTAGCTCTTTGAAACTTGACAAAAAAAAAGGAGTTCTCAGTTTTGTCTCTATGGTTTGTTTGCTCTTCAAGTAGCCCTAAGCAGAGACTGCAGAAAAGCACTTTCATTGAAAGGGGTTGCCACGCTTCCAAGAAATTACGAGTTTCCGAAATACCATCAAATATGTTTTCACCCAATCTTAATGATACTTGGTGGTAATGATCAGTACACAAATCCCACTTGGCTCACCAAATTGTGTTCTTCTAGGTTGAAGCGTTCGTCTATAGCAGCAGTTTTTATATGTAGGTTTCACTCTGTTCTCTCTTATATAGATAGATGAATTTGGAACTCTAAATCCAACATGGTTTGTAGTAGATCTTTGGAACTTGACAAAATAAAGAAGTTCTCTGTTTTGTCTTTTTGGTTTGTTTCCTAATCAAGTAGCCCTAAACAGAGACTGTGGAAAAGCACTTTTATTCAAAGGGGTTGCCAAGTTTCCAAGAAATTACGAGTTCCCGAAATACCAGCAAATATTTTTTCACCCAATGTTGGTGATACGTGGTGGTAATGACAAGTACACAGATCCCACTTGGCTCCCCAAATTTTGTTCTTCTAGGTTGAAGCATTCGTTTACAGTAGCAGTTTTTATTTTTAAGTTTCACTCTATTCTCTCCTATATAGATGATGAATTTTGAACTCTAATTCCAACATGGTTTGTAGTAGCACTTTAAAAATTGACAAAATAAAGTAGTTCTCAGTTTTGTCTCTATGATTTACTTCTGCTTCAAGTAGCCCTAATCAGAGACTGTGAAAAAGCACTTTCATTGAGAGGGGTTGTCAAGCTTCCAAGAAATTATGAGTTCCCGAAATACCAGAAAATATTTCTTCACCCAATGTTGGTGATACATGCCTCTAATGACAAGTACACAGGTCCCACTTGGCTCACCAAATTTTGTTCTTCTAGGTTTAAGCGTTCGTTTACACTAGCAGTTTTTATTTTTAGGTTTCACTCCATTCTCTCCTATATAGATGATGAATTTGGAACTCTAAATCCAACATGGTTTGTAGTAGCTCTTTGAAAATTGACAAAATAAAGGAGTTCTCAGTTTTGTCTCTATGATTTGTTTCCACTTCAAGTAGCCCTAAGCAGAGACTGTGGAAAAGCACTTTCATTGAGAGGGGTTGCCAAGCTTCTAAGAAATAACGAGTTTCCGAAATACTAGCAAATATTTTTTCACCCAATATTCATGATACTTGGTGGTAATGACAAGTACACAAATCCCACTTGGCTCACCAAATTGTGTTCTTCTAGATTGAAGCGTTCGTCTACAGCAACAGGTTTTATATGTAGGTTTCACTCTGTTCTCTCTTATATAGATAGATGAATTTGGAACTCTAAATCCCACATGGTTTGTAGTAGCTCTTTGGCACTTGACAAAATAAAGTAGTTGTCAGTTTTGTCTTTATGGTTTGTTTCCTCTTCAAGTAGCCCTAGGCAGAGACTCTGGAAAAGCACTTTCACTGAAAGGGGTTGCAAAGAATCCAAGAAATTACGAGTTTCCGAAATACCAGCAAATATTTTTTCACCCAATCTTGATGATACGTGGTGGTAATGACAAGTACACAAATCCCACTTGGCTCACCAAATTTTGTTCTTCTAGGTTCATTCGTTCGTTTACAGTAGCAGTTTTTATTTTTAGGTTTTACTCTGTTCTCTCCTATATCGATAGATGAATTTGGAACTCTATCTAACATGGTTTGTAGTAGCTCTTTGAAAATTGACAAAATAAAGGAGTTCTCAGTTTTGTCTCTATGATTTGTTTCCGCTTCAAGTAGCCTTAAGCAGAGACTGTGGAAAAGCACTTTCATTGAGAGGGGTTGCCAAGCTTCTAAGAAATAACGAGTTTCCGAAATACCAGCAAATATTTTTACACCTAATATTGATGATAAGAGGTGGTAATCATCAGGACACAAATCCCACTTGGCTCACAAAATTTTCTTATTCTAGGTGGAAGCCTTCGTTTACAGTAGCAGTTTGTATTTTTAGGTTTCACTCTGTTCTCTCCTATATAGATAGTTGAATTTGGAACTCTAAATCCAACATGGTTTGCAGTAGCTCTTTGAAACATGACAAAATAAAGGAGTTCTCAGTTTAGTCTCTATGGTTTGTTTCCTCTTCAATTATCTCTAGCACAGACTGTGGAAAAGCACTTTCACTGAGAGGGGTTGCCAAGCTTTTAAGAAATAACGAGTTTCGGAAATACCAGCAAATATTTTTTCACCCAATCTTTATGAAAGTTGGTGGTAATGATCAGTACACAAATCCCACTTGGCTCACCAAATTTTGTTCTTCTAGGTTGAAGCGTTCCACTACAGTAGCAGTTTTTCTATTTAGGTTTCACTCTGTTCTCTACTATATTGATAGATGAATTTGGAACTCTAAATCCAAAATGGTTTGTAGTAGCTCTTTGAAACTTGACAAAATAAAGGAGTTCTCAGTTTAGTCTGTATGGTTTGTTTCCTCTTCATTTATGTCTTGGAACAGACTGTGGAAAAGCACTTTTATTGAGAGGGGTTGCCAAGCTTCTCAGAAATAACGAGTTTCCGAAATACCAGCAAATATTTTTTTAACCCAGTCTTGATGATACTTGGTGACAATGATCAGTACACAAATCCCACGTGGCTCACCAAATTTTCTTCTTATAGGTTGAAGCATTCGTTTACAGTAGCCGTTTTTATTTTTAGGTTTCACTCTGTTCTCTGCTATATAGATAGATGAATTTGGAACTCTAAATCCAATATGGTTTGTAGTAGCTCTTTGAAACTTCACAAAATAAGGGAGTTCTCAGTTTTGTCTCTGTGATTTGTTTCCGCTTCAAGTAGCCCTAAGCAGAGACTGTTGAAAAGCACTTTCATTGAGAGGGGTTGCCAAGCTTCCAAGAAATTACGAGTTTCCGAAATACCAGCAAATATTTTTTCACCCAATATTGATGATACGTGGTGGTAATGACAAGTCCACAAATCCCACTTGGCTAACCAAATTTTGTTCTTCTAGGTTGAAGCGCTCGTTTATAGTAGCAGTTTTTATTTTTAGGTTTCACTCTGTTCTCTCCTATATAGATAGATGAATTTGGAACTCTAAATCCAACATGGTTTGTAGTAGCTCTTTGAAACTTGACAAAATAAAGGAGTTCTCAGTTTTGTCACTATGGTTTGTTTCCTCTTCAAGTACCCCTAGGAACAGACTGTGGAAAAGCACTTTCATTGAGTGGGGTTGCCAAGCTCCTAAGAAATAACGAGTTTCTGAAATACCAGCAAATATTTTTTCACGCAATCTTGATGACACTTGGTGGTAATGATCCGTACAAAAATCCCACTTGGCTCACCAAATTTTGTTCTTCTAGGTTGAAGCATTCGTCTACAGTAGCAGTTTTTATATTTAGGTTTCACTCTGTTCTCTCCTATATAGATAGATGAATTTGGAACTCTAAATCCAACATGGTTTGTAGTAGCTCTTTGAAACTTGACAAAGTAAAAGAGTTCTCAGTTTTGTCTCTATGATTTGTTTCCGCTTCAAGTAGCCCTAAGCAGAGACTGTTGAAAAGCACTTTCATTGAGAGGGGTTGCCAAGCTTCCAAGAAATTACGAGTTTCCGAAATACCAGCAAATATTTTTTCACCCAATCTTGATGATACGTGGTGGTAATGACAAGTCCACAAATCCCACTTGGCTCACCAAATTTTGTTCTTCTAGGTTGAAGCGTTCGTTTATAGTAGCAGTTTTTATATTTAGTTTTCACTCTGTTCTCTCCTATATAGATAGATGAATTTGGAACTCTAAATCCAACATGGTTTGTAGTAGCTCTTTGAAACTTGACAAAATAAATGAGTTCTCAGTTTTGTCTCTATTGTTTGTTTCCGCTTCAAGTAGCCCTAAGCAGAGACTGTGGAAAAGCACTTTCATTGAGAGGGGTTGCCAAGCTTCCAAGAAATTATGAGTTTCCGAAATACCAGCAAATATTTTTTCACCAAAACTTGATGATACTTTGTGGTGAAGATCGGTACACAAATCCCACTTGGCTCACCAAATTTTGTTCTTCTAGGTTGAAGCGTTCGTCTACAGTAGCAGTTTTTATATTTAGGTTTCACTCTGTTCTCTCCTATACAGATAGATGAATTTGGAGCTCTAAATCCAATATGGTTTGTAGTAGCTCTTTGAAACTTGACAAAATAAAGGAGTTCTCAGTTTAGTCTCTAAGATTTGTTTCCGCTTCAAGTAGCCCTATGCAGAGACTGTGGAAAAGCACTTTCATTGAGAAGGTTTGCCAAGCTTCCAAGAAATTACGAGTTTCTGAAATACCAGCAAATATTTTTTCACCCAATCTTGATGACACGTTGTGGTAATGAGAAGTCCACAAATCCCATTTAGCTCACCAAATTTTGTTCTTCTAGGTTGAAGCGTTCGTTTACAGTAGCAGTTTTTATTTTTAGGTTTCACTGTGTTCTCTCCTATTTAGATAGATGAATTTGGAACTCTAAATCCAACATGGTTTGTAGTAGCTCTTTGAAACTTGACAAAATAATGAGTTCTCAGTTGTTTCTATGATTTGTTTCCGCTTCAAGTAGCCTTAAGCAGAGACTGTGGAAAAGCACTTTCATTGAGAGGGGTTGCCAAGCTTCCAAGAAATTACGAGTTTCCGAAATACCAGCAAATATTTTTTACCCAATGTTGATGATACTTGGTGGTAATGATCAGTAAACAAATCCCACTTGGCTCACCAAATTTTGTTCTTCTAGGTTGAAGCGTTCATCTACAGTAGCAGTTTTTATATTTAGGTTTCACTCTGTTCTCTGCTATATAGATAGATGAATTTCGTACTCTAAATCCAACATGGTTTGTAGTAGCTCTTTGAAACTTCACAAAATAAAGGAGTTCTCAGTTTTTTCTCTATGGTTTGTTTTCCCTTCAAGTAGCCCTAGGCACAGACTGTGGAAAAGCACTTTCATTGAGAGGGGTTGCCAAGCTTCTATGAAATAACGTGTTTCCGAAATACCAGCAAGTATTTTTTCACCCAATCTTGATGATACTTGGTGGTAATGACAAGTACACAAATCCCACTTGGCTCACCAGATTTTGTTCTTCTAGGTTGAAGCGTTCACCTACTGTAGCAGTTTTTATATTTAGGTTTCCCACTTTTCTCTCCTATATAGATAGATGAATTTGGAACTCTAAATCCAACATGGTTTGCAGTAGCTCTTTGAAACTTGACAAAATAAAGTAGTTCTCAGTTTTGTCTCTATGTTTTGTTTCTCTTCAACTACACCTACGCACAGACTGTGGAAAAGCACTTTCATTGAGAGGGGTTGCCAAGCTTCCAAGAAATTATGATTTTCCGAAATACCAGCACATATTTTTCACCCAATGCTGATGATACTTGGTGGTAATGATCAGTACACAATTCCCACTTGGCTCACTAAATTTTTTTCTTCTAGGTTGAAGCGTTCATCTACAGTAGTAGTTTTTATATTTAGGTTTCACTCTGCTTTCTGCTATATAGATAGATGAATTTCGAACTCTAAATCCAACATGGATTGTAGTAGCTCTTTGAAACTTGACAAATAAAGGAGTTCTCAGTTTTTTATCTATGGTTTGTTTTCCCTTCAAGTAGCCCTAGGCACAGACTGTGGAAAATCACTTTCATTGAGAGGGGTTGCCAAGCTTCTAAGAAATAACGAGTTTCCGAAATACCAGCAAATATTTTTTCACCCAATCTTGATGATACTTGGAGGTAATGACAAGTATACAAATCCCACTTGGCTCACCAGATTTTGTTCTTCTAGGTTGAAGCGTTCAACTACAGTAGTAGTTTTTATGTTTAGGATTCACTCTGTTCTGTCCTATATTGATAGGTGAATTTGGAACTCTAAATCCAACATGGTTTGTAGTGGCTTTTTGAAACTTGACAAAATAAAGGAGTTGTCAGTTTTGTCTCTATGGTTTGTTTCCTCTTCAAGTAGCCCTAGGCACAGACGGTGGAAATGCACTTTCATTGAGAGGGGTTGCCAAGATTTCAAGAAATTACGAGTTTCCAAAATACCAGCAAATATTTTTTTACCCAATGTTGATGATACTTGGTGGTAATGATCGGTACACAAATCCCACTTGGCTCACCAAATTTTGATCTTCTAGGTTTAAGCATTCGTCTACAGTAGCAGTTTTTATTTTTAGGTTTTACTCTGTTCTCTCCTATATAGATAGATGAATTTGGAACTCTAAATCCAACATGGTTTGTAGTAGCTCTTTGAAACTTGACAAAATAAAGGAGTTCTCAGTTTTGTCTCTATGGTTTGTTAACTCTTCAAGTACCCCTAGGAACAACTGTGGAAAAGAACTTTCATTGAGTGGGGTTGCCAAGATTCCAAGAAATAACGAGTTTCCGAAATACCAGCAAATATTTTTTCACGAAATCTTGATGACACTTGGTGTTAATGATCAGTACACAAATCCCACTTGGCTCTCCAAATTTTGTTCTTGTAGGTTGAAGCGTTCATCTACTGTAGCAGTTTTTATATTTAGGTTTCCCACTGTTCTCTCCTATATAGATAGATGAATTTGGAACTCTAAATCCAATATGGTTCGTAGTTGCTCTTTGAAACTTGACAAAATAAAGGAGTTCTCAGTTTTGTCTCTACGATTTGTTTCCGCTTCAAGTAGCCCTATGCAGAGACTGTGGAAAAGCACTTTCATTGAGAGGGTTTGCCAAGCTTCCAAGAAATTACGAGTTTCTGAAATACCAGCAAATGTTTTTTCACCCAATCTTGATGATACGTTGTGGTAATGAGAAATCCACAAATCCTTTTAGCTCACCAAATTTTGTTCTTCTAGGTTGAAGCGTTCGTTTACAGTAGCAGTTTTTATTTTTAGGTTTCACTGTGTTCTCTCCTATATATATAGATGAATTTGGAACTCTAAATCCAACATGGTTTGCAGTAGCTCTTTGAAACTTGACAAAGTAAACGAGTTCTCAGTTTTGTCTCTATGATTTGTTTCTTCTTCAACTATCCCTAAGCAGAGACTGTGGAAAAGCACTTTCATTGAGAGGGGTTGCCAAGCTTCCAAGAAATTACGAGTTTCCGAAATACCAGCAAATATTTTTCACCCAATGTTGATGATACTTGGTGGTAATGATCAGTAAATAAATCCCACTTGGCTCACCAAATTATGTTCTTCTAGGTGGAAGCGTTCGTTTACAGTAGCAGTTTTTATTTTTAGGTTTCACTCTGTTCTCTGCTATATAGATAGATGAATTTGGAACTCTAAATCCAACATGTTTTGTAGTAGCTCTTTGAAACTTGACAAAATATAGGAGTTCTCAGTTTTGTCTCTATGGTTTGTTTTTTCTTCAAGTAGCCTTATTAACAGACGGTGGAAAAGCACTTTCATTGAGAGGGGTTGCCAAGCTTCTAAGAAATTACGAATTTCCAAATACCAGCAAATATTTTTCACCCAATGTTGATGATACTTGTTGGTAATGATCAGTACACCAATCCCACTTGGCTCACCATATTTTGTTCTTCTAGGTTGAAGTGTTCGTCTACAGTAGCAGTATTTATATTTAGGTTTCACTCTGTTCTCTGCTATATAGATAGATGAATTTGGAACTCTAAATCCAACATGGTTTGCAGTACCTCTTTGAAACTTGACAAAAGAAAGTAGTTCTCTGTTTTGTCTCCATGTTTTGTTTCCTCTTCAAGTAGTTTTAGGCACTGACTGTGGAAAAGTACTTTCATTGAGAGGGGTTGCCAAGCTTCTAAGAAATAACGATTTTCCGAAATACCAGCAAATATTTTTTCACCGAATCAACATGATACTTGGTGGTAATGATCAGTACACCAATCCCACTTTGCTCACCAAATTTTGTTCTTCTAGGTTGAAGCGTTCGTCTACAGTAGCAGTATTTATATTTAGGTTTCACTCTGTTCTCTGCTATATAGATAGATGAATTTGGAACTCTAAATCCAACATGGTTTGTAGTAGCTCTTTGAAACTTGACAAAATAAAGGAGTTCTCACTTTTGTCTCTATGGTTTGTTTCCTTTTCAAGTAGCCCTAGGCACAGAAGGTGGAAAAGCACTTTCATTGAGAGGGGTTGCCAAACTTCCTAGAAATAACGAGTTTCCGAAATACCAGCGAATATTTTTTCACCCAATGTTGATGATACTTGGTGGTAATGATCAGTACACCAATCCCACTTGGCTCACCAAATTTTGTTCTTCTAGGTTGAAGCGTTCATCTACAGTAACAGTTTTTATATTTAGCTTTCCCTCTGTTCTCTGCTATATAGATAGATGAATTTGGAACTCAAATCCAACATGGTTTGCAGTACCTCTTTGAAACTTGACAAAAGAAAGTAGTTCTCTGTTTTGTCTCCAGTTCACTAAGTCCTCTTAGCTGCCCAATTTTCACTCTTCTAGGATGAAGCGTTCATTACCAGTAACAGTTTGAATTTTTAGGTTTCACTCTATTTCCTCCTATACTGATAGATGTGTTTTTTAAGTCTAAATCAAACACGGTTTGTGCTAGCTCCTTGAAACTTGACAAAATAAAGTAGTTCTAAGTTCTGTCTCTGTGGTTTGTTTCCTCTTGAAATAGCCACAAGCAAAGACTGCGTAAAACACATTCATTGGAAAGGTGTTCCAACCTTCCAAAATACTACTGGTTTTCCGAATACTCGGCAAAATTTTTTTCATCCGACCTTGATGATCTCTGTGGTAATGATCAGTACACTAAGTCCACTTAGCTGCCCAATTTTCACTCTTCTAGGATGAAGCGTTCGTTACCAGTAACAGTTTGAATTTTTAGGTTTCACTCTATTTCCTCCTATATAGATAGATGTGTTTTTTAAGTCTAAATCAAACACGGTTTGTGCTAGCTCCTTGAAACTTGACAAAAAAAAGTAGTTCTAAGTTCTGTCTCTGTGGTTTGTTTCCTCTTGAAATAGCCACAAGCAAAGACTGCGTAAAACACCTTCATTTGAAAGGTGTGCCAAGCTTCCAAAAAACTACTGGTTTTCTGAATACTCGGCAAATTTTTTTTCATCCGACCTTGATGATCTCTGTGGTAATGATCAGTTTACTTAGTCCACTTAGCTGCCCAATATTCACTCTTCTAGGATGAAGCGTTCATTACCAGTAACAGTTTGAGTTTTTATGTTTCACTCTATTTCCTCCTATATATATAGATGTGTTTGGAAGTCTAAATCAAACACGGTTTGTGCTAGCTCCTTGAAATTGACAAAATAAAGTAGTTCTAAGTTCTGTCTTTGTGGTTTGTTTCCTCTTGAAATAGCCACAAGCAAAGACTGCGTAAAACACCTTTATTGGAAAGGTGTTCCAAGCTTCCAAAATACTACTGGTTTTCTGAATACTCGGCAAATTTTTTTTCATCCGACCTTGATAATCTCTGTGGTAATGATCAGTTCACTAAGTCCACTTACCTGCCCAATTTTCACTCTTCTAGGATGAAGCCTTCGTTACCACTAACAGTTTGAATTTTTAGGTTTCACTCTATTTCCTCCTATAGAGATAGGTATGTTTTTTAAGTCTAAATCAAACACGGTTTGTGCTAGCTCCTTAAACTTGCAAAATAAAGTAGTTCTAAGTTCTGTCTTTGTGGTTTGTTTCCTCTTGAAATAGCCACAAGCAAAGACTGCGTAAAACACATTCATTGGAAAGGTGTTCCAAGCTTCCATAATACTACTGGTTTTCTGAATACTCGGCAAATTTTTTTTCATCCGACCTTGATGATCTCTGTGCTAATGATCAGTTCACTAAGTCCACTTAGCTGCCCAATTTTCACTCTTCTAGGATGAAGCGTTCGTTACCAGTAACAGTTTGAAATTTTAGGTTTCACTCTATTTCCTCCTATACAGATAGATGTGTTTTTTAAGTCTAAATCAAACACGGTTTGTGCTAGCTCCTTGAAACTTGACAAAATAAAGTAGTTCTAAGCTCTGTCTTTGTGGTTTGTTTCCTCTTGAAATAGCCACAAGCAAAGACTGCGTAAAACACATTCATTGGAAAGGTGTTCCAAGCTTCCAAAATACTACTGGTTTTCTGAATACTCGGCAAATTTTTTTTCATCCGACCTTGATGATCTCTGTGGTAATGATCAGTTCACTAAGTCCACTTAGCTGCCCAATTTTCACTCTTCTAGGATGAAGCGTTCGTTAACAGTAACAGTTTGAATTTTTAGGTTTCACACTATTTCCTCCTATACAGATAGATGTGTTTTTTAAGTCTAAATCAAACACGGTTTGTGCTAGCTCATTGAAACTTGACAAAATAAAGTAGTTCTAAGTTCTGTCTTTGTGGATTGTTTCCTCTTGAAATATCCACAAGCAAAGACTGTGTAAAACACCTTTATTGGAAAGGTGTGCCAAGCTTCCAAAAAACTACTGGTTTTCTTAATACTCGGCAAATATTTTTTCATCCGACCTTGATGATCTCTGTGGTAATGATCAGTTTACTTAGTCAACTTAGCTGCCCAATATTCACTCTTCTAGGATGAAGCATTCGTTACCAGTAACAGTTTGAGTTTTTAGGTTTCACTCTATTTCCTCCTATATATATAGATGTGTTTGGAAGTCTAAATCAAACACGGTTTGTGCTAGCTCCTTGAAATTTGACAAAATAAAGTAGTTCTAACTTCTGTCTTTGTGGTTTGTTTCCTCTTGAAATAGCCACAAGCAAACACTGCGTAAAACACCTTTATTGGAAAGGTGTTCCAAGCTTCCAAAATACTACTGGTTTTCTGAATACTTGGCAAATTATTTTCATCCGACCTTGATGATCTCTGTGGTAATGATCAGTTCACTAAGTCCACTTAGCTGCCCAATTTTCACTCTTCTAGGATGAAGCGTTCGTTACCAGTAACAGTTTGAATTTTTAGGTTTCACTCTATTTCCTCCTATACAGATAGATGTGTTTTTTAAGTCTAAATCAAACACGGTTTGTGCTAGCTCCTTGAACCTTGACAAAATAAAGTAGTTCAAAGTTCTGTCTTTGTGGTTTGTTTCCTCTTGAAATAGCCACAAGCAAAGACTCCGTAAAACACATTCATTGGAAAGGTGTACCAAGCTTCCAAAATACTACTGGTTTTCTGAATACTCGGCAAAGTTTTTTTCATCCGACCTTGATGATCTCTGTGGTAATGATCAGTTCACTAAGTCCACTTAGCTGCCCAATTTTCACTCTTCTAGGATGAAGCGTTCGTTACCAGTAACAGTTTGAATTTTTAGGTTTCACTCTATTTCCTCCTATACAGATAGATGTGTTTTTTAAGTCTAAATCAAACACGGTTTGTGCTAGCTCCTTGAAACCTGACAAAATAAAGTAGTTCTAAGTTCTGTCTTTGTGGTTTGTTTCCTCTTGAAATAGCCACAAGCAAAGACTGTGTAAAACACCTTCATTGGAAAGGTGTGCCAAGCATCCAAAAAACTACTGGTTTTCTGAATACTCGGCAAATTTTTTTTCATCCGACCTTGATGATCTCTGTGCTAATGATCAGTTTACTTAGTCCACTTAGCTGCCCAATATTCACTCTTCTAGGATGAAGCGTTCGTTACCAGTAACAGTTTGAGTTTTTAGGTTTCACTCTATTTCTTCCTATATATATAGATATGTTTGGAAGTCTAAATCAAACACGGTTTGTGCTAGCTCCTTGAAACTTGACAAAATAAAGTAGTTCTAAGTTCTGTCTTTGTGGTTTGTTTCCTCTTGAAATAGCCACAAGCAAAGACTGCGTAAAACACCTTTATTGGAAAGGTGTTCCAAGCTTCCAAAATACTACTGGTTTTCTGAATACTCGGCAAATTTTTTTTCATCCGACCTTGATGATCTCTGTGGTAATGATCAGTTCACTAAGTCCACTTACCTGCCCAATTTTCACTCTTCTAGGATGAAGCGTTCGTTACCACTAACAGTTTGAATTTTTAGGTTTCACTCTATTTCCTCCTATACAGATAGATATGTTTTTTAAGGCTAAATCAAACACGGTTTGTGCTAGCTCCTTGAAACTTGACAAAATAAAGTAGTTCTAAGTTCTGTCTTTGTGGTTTGTTTCCTCTTGAAATAGCCACAAGCAAAGACTGCGTAAAACACATTCATTGGAAAGGTGTTCCAAGCTTCCAAAATACTACTGGTTTTCTGAATACTCGGCAAATTTTTTTTCATCCGACCTTGATGATCTCTGTGCTAATGATCAGTTCACTAAGTCCTCTTAGCTGCCCAATTTTCACTCTTCTAGGATGAAGCGTTCGTTACCAGTAACAGTTTGAAATTTTAGGTTTCACTCTATTTCCTCCTATACTGATAGATGTGTTTTTTAAGTTTAAATCAAACACGGTTTGTGCTCGCTCCTTGAAACTTGACAAAATAAAGTAGTTCTAAGTTCTGTCTTTGTTTTTTGTTTCCTCTTGAAATAGCCACAAGCAAAGACTGCGTAAAACACCTTCATTGGAAAGGTGTGCCAAGCTTCCAAAAAACTACTGGTTTTCTGAATACTCGGCAAATTTTTTTTTATCTGACCTTGATGATCTCTGTGGTAATGTTCAGTTTACTTAGTCCACTTAACTGCCCAATATTCACTCTTCTAGGATGAAGCGTTCGTTACCAGTAACAGTTTGAGTTTTTAGGTTTCACTCTATTTCCTCCTATATATATAGATGTGTTTGGAAGTCTAAATCAAACACGGTTCGTGCTAGCTCCTTGAAACTTGACCAAATAACGTAGTTCTAAGTTCTGTCTTTGTGGTTTGTTTCCTCTTGAAATAGCCACAAGCAAACACTGCGTAATACACATTCATTGGAATGGTGTGCCAAGCTTCCAAAAAACTACTGGTTTTCGGAATACTCGGCAAATTTTTTTTCATCCGACCTTGATGATCTCTGTGGTAATGATCAGTTCACTAAGTCCACTTAGCTGCCCAATTTTCACTCTTCTAGGATGAAGCGTTCGTTACCAGTAACAGTTTGAATTTTTAGGTTTCACTCTATTTCCTCCTATACAGATAGATGTGTTTTTTAAGTCTAAATAAAACACGGTTTGTGCTAGCTCCTTGAAACTTGACAAAATAAAGTAGTTCTAACTTCTGTCTTTGTGGTTTGTTTCCTCTTGAAATAGCCACAAGCAAAGACTTCGTAAAACACATTCATTGGAATGGTGTTCCAAGCTTCCCAAATACTACTGGTTTTCTGAATACTCTGCAAATTTTTTTTCATCCGACCTTGATGATCTCTGTGCTAATGATCAGTTCACTAAGTCCTCCTAGCTGCCCAATTTTCACTCTTCTAGGATGAAGCGTTCGTTACCAGTAACAGTTTGAATTTTTAGGTTTCACTCTATTTCCTCCTATACAGATAGATGTGTTTTTTAAGTCTAAATCAAACACGGTTTGGGCTAGCTCCTTGAAACTTGACAAAATAAAGTAGTTCTAAGTTCTGTCTTTGTGGTTTGTTTCCTCTTGAAATAGCCACAAGCAAAGACTGCGTAAAACACCTTCATTTGAAAGGTGTGCCAAGCTTCCAAAAAACTACTGGTTTTCTGAATACTCGGCAAATTTTTTTTCATCTGACCTTGATGATCTCTGTGGTAATGATCAGTTTACTTAGTCCACTTAGCTGCCCAATATTCACTCTTCTAGGATGAAGCGTTCGTTACCAGTAACAGTTTGAGTTTTTAGGTTTCACTCTATTTCCTCCTATATATATAGATGTGTTTGGAAGTCTAAATCAAACACGGTTGGTGCTAGCTCCTTGAAACTTGACAAAATAAAGTAGTTCTAAGTTCTGTCTTTGTGGTTTGTTTCCTCTTGAAATAGCCAAAAGCAAACACTGCATAAAACACATTCATTGGAAAGGTGTTCCAAACTTCCCAAATACTACTGGTTTTCTGAATACTCGGCAAATTTTTTTTCATCCGACCTTGATGATCTCTGTGGTAATGATCAGTTCACTAAGTCCACTTAGCTGCAAAATTTTCACTCTTCTAGGATGAAGCGTTCGTTACCAGTAACAGTTTGAATTTTTAGGTTTCACTCTATTTCCTCCTATACAGATAGATGTGTTTTTTAAGTCTAAATCAAACACGGTTTGTGCTAGCTCCTTGAAACTTGACAAAATAAAGTAGTTCTAAGTTCTGTCTTTGTGGTTTGTTTCCTCTTGAAATAGCCACAAGCAAAGACTGCGTAAAACACCTTCATTGGAAAGGTGTGCCAAGCTTCCAAAAAACTACTGGTTTTCTGAATACACGGCAAATTTTTTTTCATCTGACCTTGATGATCTCTGTGGTAATGATCAGTTTACTTAGTCCACTTAGCTGCCCAATATTCACTCTTCTAGGATGAAGCGTTCGTTACCAGTAACAGTTTGAGTTTTTAGGTTTCACTCTATTTCCTCCTATATATATAGATGTGTTTGGAAGTCTAAATCAAACACGGTTGGTGCTAGCTCCTTGAAACTTGACCAAATAACGTAGTTCTAAGTTCTGTCTTTGTGGTTTGTTTCCTCTTGATATAGGCACAAGCAAAGACTGCGTAAAACACATTCATTGGAAAGGTGTGCCAAGCTTCCAAAAAACTACTGGTTTTCGGAATACTCGGCAAATTTTTTTTCATCCGACCTTGATCATCTCTGTGGTAATTATCAGTTCACTAAGTCCACTTAGCTGCCCAATTTTCACTCTTCTAGGATGAAGCGTTCGTTACCAGTAACAGTTTGAATTTTTAGGTTGCACTCTATTTCCTCCTATACAGATAAATGGGTTTTTTAAGTCTAAATCAAACAAGGTTTGTGCTAGCTCCTTGAAACTTGACAAAATAAAGTAGTTCTAAGTTCTATCTTTGTGGTTTGTTTCCTCTTGAAATAGCCACAAGCAAACACTGCGTAAAACACCTTTATTGGAAAGGTGCTCCAAGCTTCCAAAATACTACTGGTTTTCTGAATACTCGACAAATTATTTTTCATCCGACCTTGATGATCTCTGTGGTAATGATCAGTTCACTAAGTCCTCTTAGCTGCCCAATTTTCACTCTTCTAGGATGAAGCGTTCGTTACCAGTAACAGTTTGAATTTTTAGGTTTCACTCTATTTCCTCCTATACAGATAGATGTGTTTTTTAAGTCTAAATCAAACACGGTTTGTGCTAGCTCCTTGAAACTTGACAAAATAAAGTAGTTCAAAGTTCTGTCTTTGTGGTTTGTTTCCTCTTGAAATAGCCACAAGCAAAGACTCCGTAAAACACATTCATTGGAAAGGTGTTCCAAGCTTCCAAAATACTACTGGTTTTCTGAATACTCGGCAAAGTTTTTTTCATCCGACCTTGATGATCTCTGTGGTAATGATCAGTTCACTAAGTCCACTTAGCTGCCCAATTTTCACTCTTCTAGGATGAAGCGTTCGTTACCAGTAACAGTTTGAATTTTTAGGTTTCACTCTATTTCCTCCTATACAGATAGATGTGTTTTTTAAGTCTAAATCAAACACGGTTTGTGCTAGCTCCTTGAAACTTGACAAAATACAGTAGTTCTAAGATCTGTCTTTGTGGTTTGTTTCCTCTTGAAATAGCCACAAGCAAAGACTCCGTAAAACACCTTCATTGGAAAGGTGTGCCAAGCTTCCAAAAAACTACTGGTTTTCTGAATACTCGGCAAATTTTTTTTCATCCGACCTTGATGATCTCTGTGGTATTGATCAGTTTACTTAGTCCACTTAGCTGCCCAATATTCACTCTTCTAGGATGAAGCGTTCGTTACCAGTAACAGTTTGAGTTTTTAGGTTTCACTCTATTTCTTCCTATATATATAGATGTGTTTGGAAGTCTAAATCAAACACGGTTTGTGCTAGCTTCTTATTCATTGGAAAGGTGTTCCAAGCTTCCAAAATACTACTGGTTTTCTGAATACTCGGCAAATTTTTTTTCATCCGACCTTGATGATCTCTGTGCTAATCATCAGTTCACTAAGTCCTCTTTGCTGCCCAATTTTCACTCTTCTAGGATGAAGCGTTCGTTACCAGTAACAGTTTGAAATTTTAGGTTTCACTCTATTTCCTCCTATACAGATAGATGAGTTTTTTAAGTCTAAATCAAACAAGGTTTGTGCTAGCTCCTTGAAACTTGACAAAATAAAGTAGTTCTAAGTTCTGTCTTTGTTCTTTGTTTCCTCTTGAAATAGCCACAAGCAAAGACTGCGTAAAACACCTTCATTGGAAAGGTGTGCCAAGCTTCCAAAAAACTACTGGTTTTCTGAATACTCGGCAAATTTTTTTTCATCTGACCTTGATGATCTCTGTGGTAATGATCAGTTTACTTAGTCCACTTAGCTGCCCAATATTCACTCTTCTAGGATGAAGCGTTCGTTACCAGTAACAGTTTGAGTTTTTAGGTTTCACTCTATTTCCTCCTATATATATAGATGTGTTTGGAAGTCTAAATCAAACACGGTTGGTGCTAGCTCCTTGAAACTTGACCAAATAACGTAGTTCTAAGTTCTGTCTTTGTGGATTGTTTCCTCTTGAAATAGGCACAAGCAAAGACTGCGTAAAACACATTCATTGGAAAGGTGTGCCAAGCTTCCAAGAAACTACTGGTTTTCGGAATACTCGGCAAATTTTTTTTCATCTGACCTTGATGATCTCTGTGGTAATGATCAGTTCACTAAGTCCACTTAGCTGCCCAATTTTCACTCTTCTAGGATGAAGCGTTCGTTACCAGTAACAGTTTGAATTTTTAGGTTTCACTCTATTTCCTCCTATACAGATAGATGTGTTTTTTAAGTCTAAATCAAACACGGTTTGGGCTAGCTCCTTGAAACTTGACAAAATAAAGTAGTTCTAAGTTCTGTCCTTGTGGTTTGTTTCCTCTTGAAATAGCCACAAGCAAAGACTGCGTAAAACACATTCATTGGAAAGGTGTTCGTAGCTTCCAAAATACTACTGGTTTTCTGAATACTCGGCAAATTTTTTTTCATCTGACCTTGATGATCTGTGTGGTAATGATCAGTTCACTAAGTCCACTTAGCTGCCCAATTTTCACTCTTCTAGGATGAAGCGTTCGTTACCAGTAACAGTTTGAATTTTTAGGTTTCACTCTATTTCCTCCTATACAGATAGATGTGTTTTTTAAGTCTAAATCAAACACGGTTTGTGCTAGCTCCTTGAAACTTGACAAAATAAAGTAGTTCTAAGTTCTGTCTTTGTGGTTTGTTTCCTCTTGAAATAGCCACAAGCAAAGACTGCGTAAAACACCTTTTTTGGAAAGGTGTTCCAAGCTTCCAAAATACTACTGGTTTTCTGAATACTCGGCAAATTTTTTTTCATCCGAACTTGATGATCTCTGTGGTAATGATCAATCACTAAGTCCACTTACCTGCCCAATTTTCACTCTTCTAGGATGAAGCATTCGTTACCCGTAACAGTTTGAATTTTTAGGTTTCACTCTATTTCCTCCTATACAGATAGATGGGTTTTTTAAGTCTAAATCAAACACGGTTTGTGCTAGCTCTTTGAAACATGACAAAATAAAGTAGTTCTAAGTTCTGTCTTTGTGGTTTGTTTCCTCTTGAAATAGCCACAAGCAAAGACTGCGTAAAACACATTCATTGGAAAGGTGTTCCAAGCTTCCCAAATACTACTGATTTTCTGAATACTCGGCAAATTTTTTTTCATCCGACCTTGATGATCTCTGTGCTAATGATCAGTTCACTAAGTCCTCTTAGCTGCCCAATTTTCACTCTTCTAGGATGAAGCGTTCGTTACCAGTAACAGTTTGAATTTTTAGGTTTCACTCTATTTCCTCCTATACAGAGAGATGTGTTTTTTAAGTCTAAATCAAACACGGTTTGTGCTAGCTCCTTGAAACTTGACAAAATAAAGTTGTTCTAAGTTCTGTCTTTGTGGTATGTTTCCTCTTGAAATAGCCACAAGCAAAGATTGCGTAAAACACATTCATTGGAAAGGTGTTCCAAGCTTCCAAAATACTACTGGTTTTCTGAATACTCGGCAAATTTTTTTTCATCCGACCTTGATGATCTCTGTGGTAATGATCAGTTCACTAATCCACTTAGCTGCCCAATTTTCAATCTTCTAGGATGAAGCATTCGTTACCAGTAACAGTTTGAATTTTTAGGTTTCACTCTATTTCCTCCTATACAGATAGATGTGTTTTTTAAGTCTAAATCAAACAAGGATTGTGCTAGCTCCTTGAAACTTGACAAAATAAAGTAGTTCTAAGTTCTGTCTTTGTGGTTTGTTTCCTCTTGAAATAGCCACAAGCAAACACTGCGTAAAACACCTTTATTGGAAAGGTGTTAAAGCTTCCAAAATACTACTGGTTTTCTGAATACTCGGCAAATTTTTTTTCATCCGACCTTGATGATCTCTGTGGTTTTGATCAGTTCACTAAGTCCACTTAGCTGCCCAATTTTCACTCTTCTATAATGAAGCGTTCGTTACCAGTAACAGTTTGAGATTTTAGGTTTCACTCTATTTCCTCCTATATATATAGATGTTTTTGGAAGTCTAAATCAAACACGGTTTGTGCTAGCTCCTTGAAACTTGACAAAATAAAGTAGTTCTAAGTTCTGTCTTTGTGGTTTGTTTCCTCTTGAAATAGCCACAAGCAAAGACTGCGTAAAACACCTTTTTTGGAAAGGTGTTCCAAGCATCCAAAATACTACTGGTTTTCTGAATACTCGGCAAATTTTTTTTCATCCGAACTTGATGATCTCTGTGGTAATGATCAATCAGTAAGTCCACTTACCTGCCCAATTTTCACTCTTCTAGGATGAAGCATTCGTTACCCGTAACAGTTTGAATTTTTAGGTTTCACTCTATTTCCTCCTATACAGATAGATGTGTTTTTTAAGTCTAAATCAAACACGGTTTGTGCTAGCTCCTTGAAACATGACAAAATAAAGTAGTTCTAAGTTCTGTCTTTGTGGTTTGTTTCCTCTTGAAATAGCCCCAAGCAAGCACTGCGTAAAACACCTTTATTGGAAAGGTGTTCCAAGCTTCCAAAATACTACTGGTTTTCTGAATACTCGGCAAATTTTTTTTCATCCGACCTTGATGATCTCTGTGGTAATGATCAGTTCACTAAGTCTACTGGGCTGCCCAATTTTCACTCTTCTAGAATGAAGCTTTCGTGACCAGTAACAGTTTGAATTTTTAGGTTTCACTCTATTTCCTCCTATACAGATAGATGTGTTTTTTAAGTCTAAATCAAACACGGATTGTGCTAGCTCCTTGAAACTTGACAAAAAAAAGTAGTTCTAAGTTCTGTCTCTGTGGTTTGTTTCCTCTTGAAATAGCCACAAGCAAAGACTGCATAAAACACATTCATTGGAAAGGTGTTCCAAGCTTCCAAAATACTACTGGTTTTCTGAATACTCGGCAAATTTTTTTTCATCCGACCTTGATGATCTCTGTGGTAATGATCAGTTCACTAAGTCCACTTAGCTGCCCAGTTTTCACTCTTCTAGGATGAAGCGTTCGTTACCAGTAACAGTTTGAATTTTTAGGTTTCACTCTATTTCCTCCTATACAGATAGATGTGTTTTTTAAGTCTAAATCAAACACGGTTTGTGCTAGCTCCTTGAAACTTGACAAAATAAAGTAGTTCTAAGTTCTGTCTTTGTGGTTTGTTTCCTCTTGAAATAGCCACAAGCAAAGACTGTGTAAAACACATTCATTGGAAAGGTGTTCCAAGCTTCCAAAATACTACTGGTTTTCTGAATACTCGGCAAAATTTTTTTCATCCGACTTTGATGATCTCTGTGGTAATGATCAGTTCACTAAGTCCACTTAGCTGCTCAATTTTCACTCTTCTAGGATGAAGCGTTCGTTACCAGTGACAGTTTGAATTTTTAGGTTTCACTCTATTTCCTCCTATACAGATAGATGTGTTTTTTAAGTCTAAATCAAACACGGTTTGTGCTAGCTCCTTGAAACTTGACAAAATAAAGTAGTTCTAAGTTCTGTCTTTGTGGATTGTTTCCTCTTGAAATACCCACAAGCAAAGACTGCGTAAAACACCTTCATTTGAAAGGTGTGCCAAGATTCCAAAAAACTACTGGTTTTCTGAATACTCGGCAAATTTTTTTTCATCTGACCTTGATGATCTCTGTGGTAATGATCAGTTTACTTAGTCCACTTAGCTGCCCAATATTCACTCTTCTAGGATGAAGTGTTCGTTACCAGTAACAGTTTGAGTTTTTAGGTTTCACTCTATTTCCTCCTATATATATACATGTGTTTGGAAGTCTAAATCAAACACGGTTTGTGCTAGCTCCTTGAAACTTGACAAAATAAAGTAGTTCTAAGTTCTGTCTTTGTGGTTTGTTTCCTCTTGAAATAGCCACAAGCAAAGACTGCGTAAAACACCTTTATTGGAAAGGTGTTCCAAGCTTCCAAAATACTACTGGTTTTCTGAATACTCGGCAAATTTTTTTTCATCCGACCTTGATGATCTCTGTGGTAATGATCAGTTCACTAAGTCCACTTACCTGCCCAATTTTCACTCTTCTAGGATGAAGCGTTCGTTACCACTAACAGTTCGAATTTTTAGGTTTCACTCTATTTCCTCCTATAGAGATAGATATGTTTTTTAAGTCTAAATCAAACACGGTTTGTGCTAGCTCCTTGAAACTTGCAAAATAAAGTAGTTCTAAGTTCTGTCTTTGTGGTTTGTTTCCTCTTGAAATAACCACAAGCAAAGACTGCGTAAAACACCTTTATTGGAAAGGTGTTCCAAGCTTCAAAAATACTACTGGTTTTCTGAATACTCGGCAAATTTTTTTTCATCCGACCTTGATGATCTCTGTGCTAATGATCAGTTCACTAAGTCCTCTTAGCTGCCCAATTTTCACTCTTCTAGGATGAAGCGTTAGTTACCAGTAACACTTTGAAATTTTATTTTTCACTCTATTTCCTCCTATACAGATAGATGGGTTTTTTAAGTCTAAATCAATCACGGTTTGTTCTAGCTCCTTGAAACTTGACAAAATAAAGTTGTTCTAAGTTTTGTCTTTGTGGTATGTTTCCTCTTGAAATAGCCACAAGCAAAGATTGCGTAAAACACATTCATTGGAAAGGTGTTCCAAGCTTCCAAAATACTACTGGTTTTCTGAATACTCGGCAAATTTTTTTTCATCCGACCTTGATGATCTCTGTGGTAATGATCAGTTCACTAAGTCCACTTAGCTGCCCAACTTTCACTCTTCTAGGATGAAGCGTTCGTTACCAGTAACAGTTTGAATTTTTAGGTTTCACTCTATTTCCTCCTATATATATAGATGTGTTTGGAAGTCTAAATCAAACACGGTTTGTGCTAGCTCCTTGAAACTTGACAAAATAAAGTAGTTCTAAGTTCTGTCTTTGTGGTTTGTTTCCTCTTGAAATAGCCACAAGCAAAGACTGCGTAAAACACCTTTATTGGAAAGGTGTTCCAAGCTTCCAAAATACTACTGGTTTTCTGAGTACTCGGCAAATTTTTTTTCATCCGACCTTGATGATCTCTGTGGTAATGATCAGTTCACTAAGTCCACTTACCTGCCCAATTTTCACTCTTCTAGGATAAAGCGTTCGTTACCACTAACAGTTCGAATTTTTAGGTTTCACTCTATTTCCTCCTATAGAGATAGATATGTTTTTTAAGTCTAAATCAAACACGGTTTGTGCTAGCTCCTTGAAACTTGCAAAATAAAGTAGTTCTAAGTTCTGCCTTTGTGGTTTGTTTCCTCTTCAAATAGGCACAAGCAAAGACTGCGTAAAACACATTCATTGGAAAGGTGTTCCAAGCTTCCATAATACTACTGGTTTTCTGAATACTCGGCAAATTTTTTTTCATCCGACCTTGATGATCTCTGTGCTAATGATCAGTTCACTAAGTCCTCTTAGCTGCCCAATTTTCACTCTTCTAGGATGAAGCGTTTGTTACCAGTAACACTTTGAAATTTTATTTTTCACTCTATTTCCTACTATACAGATAGATGTGTTTTTTAAGTCTAAATCAAACACGGTTTGTGCTAGCTCCTTGAAACTTGACAAAATAAAGTAGTTCTAAGTTCTGTCTTTGTGGTTTGTTTCCTCTTGAAATAGCCACAAGCAAAGACTGCGTAAAACACCTTCATTGGAAAGGTGTGCCAAGCTTAGAAAAAACTACTGGTTTTCTGAATATACGGCAAATTTTTTTTTATCTGACCTTGATGATCTCTGTGGTAATGATCAGTTTACTTAGTCCACTTAGCTGCCCAATGTTCACTCTTCTAGGATGAAGCGTTCGTTACCAGTAACAATTTGAGTTTTTAGGTTTCACTCTATTTTCTCCTACATATATAGATGTGTTTGGAAGTCTAAATCAAACACGGTTGGTGCTAGCTCCTTGAAACTTGACCAAATAACGTAGTTCTAAGTTCTGTCTTTGTGGTTTGTTTCTTCTTGAAATAGGCACAAGCAAAGACTGCGTAAAACACATTCATTGGAAAGGTGTGCCAAGCTTCCAAAAAACTACTGGTTTTCGGAATACTCGGCAAATTTTTTTTCATCCGAACTTGATGATCTCTGTGGTAATGATCAGTTCACTAAGTCCACTTAGCTGCCCAATTTTCACTCTTCTAGGATGAAGCGTTCGTTACCAGTAAAGTTTGAATTTTTAGGTTTCACTCTATTTCCTCCTATACAGATAGATGGGTTTTTTAAGTCTAAATCAAACAAGGTTTGTGCTAGCTCCTTGAAACTTGACAAAATAAAGTAATTCTAAGTTCTGTCTTTGTGGTTTGTTTCCTCTTGAAATAGCCACAAGCAAACACTGCGTAAAACACCTTTATTGGAAAGGTGTTCCAAGCTTCCAAAATACTACTGGTTTTATGAATACTCGGCAAATTTTTTTTCATCCGACCTTGATGATCTCTGTGGTAATGATCAGTTCACTAAGTCCACTTAGCTGCCCAATTTTCACTCTTCTAGGATGAAGCGTTCGTTACCAGTAACAGTTTGAGTTTTTAGGTTTCACTCTATTTCCTCCTATATATATAGATGTGTTTGGAAGTCTAAATCAAACACGGTTTGTGCTAGCTCCTTGAAACTTGACAAAATAAAGTAGTTCTAAGTTCTGTCTTTGTGGTTTGTTTCCTCTTGAAATAGCCACAAGCAAAGACTGCGTAAAACACCTTTATTGGAAAGGTGTTCCAAGCTTCCAAAATACTACTTGTTTTCTGAATACTCGGCAAATTTTTTTTCATCCGACCTTGATGATCTCTGTGGTAATGATCAGTTCACTAAGTCCACTTACCTGCCCAATTTTCACTCTTCTAGGATGAAGCGTTCGTTACCACTAACAGTTTGAATTTTTAGGTTTCACTCTATTTCCTCCTATACAGATAGATATGTTTTTTAAGTCAAAATCAAACACGGTTTGTGCTAGCTCCTTGAAACTTGACAAAATAAAGTAGTTCTAAGTTCTGTCTTTGTGGTTTGTTTCCTCTTGAAATAGCCACAAGCAAAGACTGCGTAAAACACATTCATTGGAAAGGTGTTCCAAGCTTCCAAAATACTACTGGTTTTCTGAATACTCGGCAAATTTTTTTTTCATCCGACCTTGATGATCTCTGTGCTAATGATCAGTTCACTACGTCCTCTTAGCTGCCCAATTTTCACTCTTCTAGGATGAAGCGTTCATTACCAGTAACAGTTTGAAATTTTAGGTTTTACTCTATTTCCTCCTATACAGATAGATGTGTTTTTTAAGTCTAAATCAAACACGGTTTGTGCTAGCTCCTTGAAACTTGACAAAATAAAGTAGTTCTAAGTTCTGTCTTTGTTTTTTGTTTCCTCTTGAAATAGCCACAAGCAAAGACTGCGTAAAACACCTTCATTAGAAAGGTGTGCCAAGCTTCCAAAAAACTACTGCTTTTCCGAATACTCGGCAAATTTATTTTCATCTGACCTTGATGATCTCTGTGGTAATGATCAGTTTACTTAGTCCACTTAGCTGCCCAATATTCACTCTTCTAGGATGAAGCGTTCGTTACCAGTAACAGTTTGAGTTTTTAGGTTTCACTCTATTTCTTCCTATATATATAGATGTGTTTGGAAGTCTAAATCAAACACGGTTGGTGCTAGCTCCTTGAAACTTGACCAAATAACGTAGTTCTAAGTTCTGTCTTTGTGGTTTGTTTCCTCTTGAAATAGGCACAAGCAAAGACTGCGTAAAACACATTCATTGGAAAGGTGTGCCAAGCTTCCAAAAAACTACTGGTTTTCGGTATACTCGGCAAATATTTTTTCATCCGACCTTGATGATCTCTGTGGTAATGATCAGTTCACTAAGTCCATTTAGCTGCCCAATTTTCACTCTTCTAGGATGAAGCGTTCGTTACCAGTAACAGTTTGAATTTTTAGGTTTCACTCTATTTCCTCCTATACAGATAGATGTGTTTTTTAAGTCTAAATCAAACAAGGTTTGTGCTAGCTCCTTGAAACTTGACAAAATAAAGTAGTTCTAAGTTCTGTCTTTGTGGTTTGTTTCCTCTTGAAATAGCCACAAGCAAACACTGCGTAAAACACCTTTATTGGAAAGGTGTTCCAAGCTTCCAAAATACTACTGGTTTTCTGAATACTCGGCAAATTTTTTTTCATCCGACCTTGATGATCTCTGTGGTAATGATCAGTTCACTAAGTCCACTTAGCTGCCCAATTTTCACTCTTCTAGGATGAAGCGTTCCTTACCAGTAACAGTTTGAATTTTTAGGTTTCACTCTATTTCCTCCTATACAGATAGATGTGTTTTTTAAGTCTAAATCAAACACGGTTTGTGCTAGCTCCTTGAACCTTGACAAAATAAAGTAGTTCTAAGTTCTGTCTTTGTGGTTTGTTTCCTCTTGAAATAGCCACAAGCAAAGACTCCGTAAAACACATTCATTGGAAAGGTGTTCCAAGCTTCCAAAATACTACTGGTTTTCTGAATACTCGGCAAATTTTTTTTCATCCGACCTTGATGATCTCTGTGGTAATGATCAGTTCACTAAGTCCACTTAGCTGCCCAATTTTCACTCTTCTAGGATGAAGCGTTCGTTACCAGTAACAGTTTGAATTTTTAGGTTTCACTCTATTTCCTCCTATACAGATAGATGTGTTTTTTAAGTCTAAATCAAACAAGGTTTGTGCTAGCTCCTTGAAACTTGACAAAATAAAGTAGTTCTAAGTTCTGTCTTTGTGGTTTGTTTCCTCTTGAAATAGCCACAAGCAAACACTGCGTAAAACACCTTTATTGGAAAGGTGTTCCAAGCTTCCAAAATACTACTGGTTTTCTGAATACTCGGCAAATTTTTTTTCATCCGACCTTGATGATCTCTGTGGTAATGATCAGTTCACTAAGTCCACTTAGCTGCCCAATTTTCACTCTTCTAGGATGAAGCGTTCCTTACCAGTAACAGTTTGAATTTTTAGGTTTCACTCTATTTCCTCCTATACAGATAGATGTGTTTTTTAAGTCTAAATCAAACACGGTTTGTGCTAGCTCCTTGAACCTTGACAAAATAAAGTAGTTCTAAGTTCTGTCTTTGTGGTTTGTTTCCTCTTGAAATAGCCACAAGCAAAGACTCCGTAAAACACATTCATTGGAAAGGTGTTCCAAGCTTCCAAAATACTACTGGTTTTCTGAATACTCGGCAAATTTTTTTTCATCCGACCTTGATGATCTCTGTGGTAATGATCAGTTCACTAAGTCCACTTAGCTGCCCAATTTTCACTCTTCTAGGATGAAGCGTTCGTTACCAGTAACAGTTTGAATTTTTAGGTTTCACTCTATTTCCTCCTATACAGATAGATGTGTTTTTTAAGTCTAAATCAAACACGGTTTGTGCTAGCCCCTCTAAACTTGACAAAATAAAGTAGTTCTAACTTCTGTCTTTGTGGTTTGTTTCCTCTTGAAATAGCCACACGCAAAGACTGCGTAAAACACATTCATTGGAAAGGTGTTCCAAGCTTCCAAAATACTACTGGTTTTCGGTATACTCGGCAAATATTTTTTCATCCGACCTTGATGATCTCTGTGGT